>NW_011347439.1:187516-197341 GCF_000735185.1 Notothenia coriiceps
CAAATCATCTCTGCTATAATGGACCAAAAAGCAGGTCAGTGTAAACATATGTGATATGTTTTGTGAACATTGTGTTCTTTAGCAACTCGGGGACTGCACCGCTAATCCGCTCTCCGCCGCACGCGTCCTCAGCAGCGCCACTCACCCGCCTGCGGCAAGTAGCACACACGCTCCTATTTCACCCCTTCTCGAATGACACCTGTCTGAATAAGCCCAGACAGCCCAGTCCGGGATTCTCTCTGCTCTGTTCTAGTATTATATCAAAACTGACCATGGCACCCGGCCTCCTGACTCGCGTGATTTCGCCGTCACCCGTTCGGAGGACTTCGCCCTACAGCCCGCCGCTCGTACTACTCTCACTATAATTCCCGGTGTTGGAGGCTAGCTATGTAATCCTAAATGCGGCTTAATTATGACGCCACGACAAACCGAACTGCTAAATCAGTCTGCCAAACCCTCCTAGGCGTCAAACCATGCAAATCCAATTAGCCGACTCTGGCCCCACCACTCTCTTTTTGATCATCCTCTTCAGCGAGTGCCGAGTGAACTTATATCTTGTAAACTCTCTTAACAAACATTAGAAAAAACCTGTGGAACCCTCTCTACCCTGGAACTCGTCGAGGTTGGGGAGTCGTAACTGGCTGAAGAAGGTCGCCGCGATACCCCAGACTACTTACTCCGCGCACCACCAACTGGTCCTTTCCTCCTCCTCTAACACCCGAGCAATCTTTCGGACTGCGATGACCTTGCAGGCGGGGACTCACAATCTCCGCGCTCCGTCGGGGCTTTTCTCGCGCACATACATATGGTGTCTGCCGACGCCCGCCGCCTGGACATAACAGCAAAGATCGAAATTGATGTCCACGGCCACGCCCCGTCAGTCACTGATCCACCTCATGCAAAAGGGGCAGAAAAGGGAGGCTCCCCAATGAGAGGAGATCTCTGACAAACAGACCTCCATCGCCGCTAACGCCGGAGTCTTGGATGCCGTTAGTATTCAGCGAGCAAGAATGATGAGAGTCTAATGGACAAGTTACTTTTACCTGTCCATGTGTTTGGGAAAGTTAGAAAACTTTAGCGATGTTTGGATTTTTAGTTATTATCCTTTTTAATGTCTTTATATCTTCGATTAATAATACCATGGACGAGGCCCTAACCTTTATCCTTTGAATAGCCTAACACTTATAAATATATAAATAAAACTACAGGGCTTAGGAACTACTCATGCTGGACTGCAAAACGCTCGGTATGTATTTTAATTAGAACCTATTGGTTGATCAGAATGTACCGCCTGCCTTTTATTGCTTCTTTGTTTAGTACAAGAGTATTTACATTTTCCCCTGAAAAGAAAAACCACACTTCCTGCGATCCAATCTCTTCCTAATCATGTGTGTGGGGAAATTAGATATATAACCGTACCGGGGACCAAGTAAAGTTTGTGATCTTGAATTGAGAGCACAACAGATGTGACTTATAGTTGAGGGACGATCATGGTGAGGATTAAACTGATCCCCCCCGGTTTGAAAAATTCATGATTACATCTCTCTACAAACCCTGTGGGGGACTCCAAAGAAGCCTCTGTTGATGTGGTGCAAGGGGCACCATTTCTGGACACTGGCCTGGGAAAAGCTCATGAAGTTAAGATTCCAGACCTCAGAATATGGGGGCTCTAATTATTAGTTATTCTGGTGAAAAACTTAAAGACTAGTCGCTTCAGAACGAGAAAGTTTTGGATAGTGTTCGTGGGGAACCGGGGCAAGCACTGAAAACCTTTAACTTGTTCATTCTGGGGCAGTACCATTCCTACGGTCATTGGGAAAACTATTGTTAAACTAAACATTAAAGTGGCCTGGGAATCTTCATTTTACCGAAACATTCTGTAACATTACGCCCCCCGCCGAAAAGAAACGAAACAAACACCCTCCAAAACTTGCCGTATCATGTTGCTACATCATTGTTAATGCTCTGTTTGTAGATGTAATGCATCTTGTGTGTCAAAACAACAGCATACACATGAATATTTCTTGAATGAAGTGATCAAAAAACCTCCATCAGTGATATTTCCAGTAATGCTGGGGAATTCTATAGACTGGAGACGGTCCTGGCGGATATTACCACATCAGTCATGACACTACTATCGATTTTGTGCGTCCGAAAAAATGTAAATGTAATAGCGACATGTTTAAGCCGCGACGCACACCCAGGTGAATAGGGTAATCTTTAACATCTATTTGTAGACTGCTTAAACAGGTCATCATCCAGCCTGTAACACTAGAAATTTCTAGCCCCCCACGGTTTATTTCCACAACCTTACTCTACCATCATATATTGATTTTGTTCCTGGGGAGTTGGTCCTCTCCCTTACAATTTCCGAGCCTGGCCGAGGTTGCCAAAAGGGATTCCCTTAGCTCCATTCTCTCGATCTGAAATACGCGAGTAGTTGTGTCCGCTCTATTACCAGCCTACTGGCACAATTATCGCCCATTATCCTGTCTTTCCTCTCTGTTCAACTTCTCAAACATACCACTATGTGCATATTTTTTTAACACACTATCTTTCATCCCCTTTAGGCACGTTCCTATAAGAATCCCGACAATTCCTCGAACCTTCGGATAAAGCCAGGTTAAAAATTCTTGTTTCATTTGTAGTCATATTATAAATCCCCAATGTGGTTTTATAATTGTGAGGTTCGCTGCTTTTATCAGGACTATACAATTCCAGCCGATTGGTGGATATTCTGCCTTCCTTTTTACCAGTTTCCTTACACCGGTTTACGCGTTCGTATGCGACGGCTCACTTACATAAATTTCTGCAGAAAATACTGTCAACAGCCCTAAAATATCAATTGTTGCCATGTTTTTAGGTATACAATGTTGTATAATTCAGGTTATGAATGATATATGAACAAACCCTTCTATAAAAGCCTTCATAATATTGGTAGGAATATAACTGGAAGGTTTGGTGTGTCTACGTGCTACTGAAGTTGAAATTTCGAACTCAGAGTAGGAGAAAAAACTCATTTTGAGAAAACGACCTTTAAAGATTGCAGTGAGGCGCTAGCTAAACCCTCCTGTTCTCTGGATGGCAGCTTGCGCCTCGACGCACTCCGTGAAGGTATTTCATGTTCGGGGTCATTTGTTTTTTGTATAATCTTGCTTCGTGCAAGTGACAACTGTTGTCGTCTTCTCTGTAAACTTTTTTTTCGCCGTTCTTTTGCCATTTTGAGATTTACATTTTTAGCGGAAAGCTAACCAGGAAGTGTTTTAGCACACCACGTGACGCATCTGAACGAATCACGTTGTCTGAAATTGACACCAGCCAATGAGATTTCGTTTCTTGGTTTAAGACCCCTTTGTGCTTTCACGATTGGTTGCTGATACAAAGGAAATGACCATATTTGGATCCGATTAGATTGTGCCGGAGAGACACAGCTTTCTAACGATATCTCTGTTGACATGGTGCACACAGTGGTCGCGGTACTTTATGTTACGTTAGAAAGCTAACTTTTGGTGAATTTAGGAGAAATCTACTGACGCAAATAGACAAACTATAGTCAAATAAACACTTAAATGTGTATTTTGTACGTTTTCCTTCCAAAAGCCTGAAATAAAACATGTTATAGAATCAAAATAGCACAAAATCTCAAAATTGACCAGTGCTTGAAAAACGATGTTTTTGCCTGCCGTGTCTCGCCTTGATTTAACAAGAAACTGGCACCTGAACGTGGCATGCATGCAATACATATATTTCATTTGAAAACATTCATAACACTTTTTTACTTGCAAAGAAAATCTACACAATCTATCAAAAACATGGCAGTTGCTCGGAGGCTTTTTGACATGGTTCCTGTAAAAACCGTCCATAATGTAACGCCTACCCAATGCTTTAAGGGGGAAAAAAGAGGAAATGTGTCATTTGGGAAGCGAAACACAAAAAGGGGAGAATCAGGAAGAACATGTGTTTATTTTAAATAATCACAATTTATCTCTATTGATTTATTTAGTGTAATTTCTCTCATAAGTGAGCTGTAGTTAAATACCACAGGCAAATGATTGGGTCCATTAGGAACTGGCATGCCTTAACAGGCACTGACTGCACTGGCACATTTATTGTGTGTGTGAATGGCCGTGTGATGTTCAGGGTCTCTTCCGCTCAGGGTTTTGGACCACAAACAGAGCAACAGTCCCTTCATCTCTCTGCCACTGGTACCTGCAGGAGAGGAAACCAAGTACGATTACTACTCACACCATACCGGACCGATTTCCCGAAATTGTTGGCCCATTATTCACATAGACACAAAACATTGTTAGAAATAAGTTTCAGGTTGGAGAATACTAAGAGTACTTTTCCCAGGAACTAGGCCGATAGCTCTTGGGATTTTGTTTTCACACCAAAAAGATCTGGAACTAGAATCTAGTTCGCGCAAACCTTTTCACCACCCAGATAGTTCCTGCTATAGAGGTGGTACTTTCCTGGGGAGGAAATGGTTCGTGGGTGTGTCGGCCACACTAACAATTTCTGATTGGCTGGGCGAATTGCAAACCACGGCCCGTAAAACTCCGAAATGTTGTGTGAAGCCGCCATTTTATTTGCTCGCATTAGCATTATTAGCATTAGCCCACGCACCAACGGAGAGAGACTAACTTATGGAAACACAAAAGAAAACATGGGAGCGGTGGAGTGATGAGGAGGTGTCGGCGCTTCTGGCGATTTACTCGGAAGCGGTACCCAGCAGCTTCTACTGAAGCCAACTCCGGGGGACTTCGGGTGGCAGTATACGCCGTGAAGTTGTTTGCGGCCTGCCAGTAAACCCAAAGCAGAAGAAGAAGAAGTGACATCAACGACTTCATTTGCGTAATCCTTCCTAACAGTACGTCCACACAGCAGCGTTGCGTCCTTCAACAGAGACGCTTCCCATTCACTTTGAATGAGGTGCATTGTGGTTCCCTCGCGTCGCTTTGCCTCCATTGCTCGCTTCGAAAGTTGAGAAAAGTTCAACTTTTCAAGCGTCGACGGAAGCGCCAGCCAATCAAATCATATGCCAGTACAAGCTCTAGCCAATCAAACAGCGTGCTTGTGTGTCCGGGGCAGGAGATTAATGTGATTGGTTGTTGGTCGCACGCCAGACACACCCCCCGGCAAGCTTCAGTACCGCCAGGGTAGTGATGGGAATTCCGGCTCTTTTTAGTGAGCCGGATCATTTGGCTCGACTCACCAAGAAGAGCCGGCTCTTTCGGCTCCCAAACGGCTCTTCATTTTACCACATACAGTATACCTTTTATAATTTAGTCAAATTTAGCCCTGTTTTGATTAATGATGTACATGTGTACACATATATCATTTACATTATTCAATACATCCTTTGTACTGAAGTATTCAGTATATACAGTATATATAAAAATTACATTTTTTATATAAATGATTTGCTATGGACAATAGTTTTCATTGCATTTACAGACCCTTGTAACTCTCTGATACCATCCAATTAATTCACTGACTTGCTTGTAGAACCACGCTACACAAAGCAGATAGCAACACCTATAAAAACTCAAGCATAGAAATGTTTAAAAAGGACAGCTACTGTATCGACAAATTATATTTAAAGAAAAAGCCCTAACAAAACAGCAGAGCTCTATTTAAGTATCAACTAAAGAAATAAAGACAGCAACAGCTGACATCAAATATTTGCAGAGCCTAAAGATAAACATAAATAAATAACATAGTAAAAATAAATATATTGCAATGCAAAACAATGCAAAACAGTGCATGCATGCATGCATGCATGCACGAAGCACCCGTAGCGCGGAGATCATCATATCATTCTGTCTTGTATTACTTAAAGTGTACCTATTATGCTATATATATTATAAAAATATATTGTAGGGCCATACCTATACAAAACATGTCTGTGAAGTTTTTTGCTTAAAACACCAAACAGATCATCCATTGTAGCCATGCCTCATACTGCTCATACCCCTCTATTCCAAAAAGGCTGATTCTGCTTTAAATTGAACGGCTGTTGCTAGCCACGCCCCTTTGTAGCGTCAGGCAGCTTTCCCCTGCTAAGAGAGTTTTCTACCGGGAGAAACTCAGCTAAACGCTGCAGTGATTAAAAGCCATATTATGCTCCCAACCACTTCAAGCATTATTTCTGAAACAGTATGGAACTCAAACCTTTCTCTTTACCACAAGGACATTACGTTACACATATTCTCTCCAGTACCCTACAGCGTTAGCTCCATGGTTAGCTCTGAGTGTTAGCATGCTTGCTAATGTAAACACAGAGCATATTACTCCCAAAACACACCGCGCATTGTTTCTGATACAGCACATAGCTTGACATGTTCTTTCTTAAGTGTTTACTGCTAGAACAGTGCCATTATATGTATTAAAGAACTTTACTCTAAGTGCCTCCTGCAGACATCCTGCTGAATACACAGACACACAGCTGCGAGAGGGGATTCAGCTACGGATACGAAAGGTTGTGACGTGTCACGTGTGCCGGAGACGATAGGTTGGGACGTGTCACGTCGGCCGGATGTCGCCTAGGACGTAGTAGGAGCGAAAATTCTGAATCTGCTTTTTAGCAGCCCCTTTTCTTTCTTTTTTTTTTAGTTGTTTTGTTTTCTGACACTTTGTGAGTTCTCTGACACACCGGGGACACATATTTATGTATAAAAGGTCCCCTATAACAAACAAAAAAATCAAAACAAAAAACGGTTCGTTCGCTTAAAAGAGCCGGATCTTTCACATCACTACCTCAGGGACTTATTCCAGTGTGAACGCGATCTACAGGGCAGTTCCAGGGACTAAAGAGTTCGGGGGAACTAAGTACCGGGAACCAAGTACCGGGAACCAAGTACCAGTCCGGGAACCAAGTACCGGTCCGGGAACCAAGTACCGGGAACTAAGTACCGGGAACTAAGTACCGCAAAGTACTAGGTGTGAAAGCGGCTAATGTTTCTCCTTAATATTTACTCACTGGCTTTGTTCAGGAATAAGCAAACTGTTTCCTGCAGCGAGAAGGAACTCCTCCTCATTCAAAGTTACCCTTGAGGATCCCTCCTGTGAGATGAGAGGTTGTTAACACAGGGTTTGGTTATCACACATATGAGCAAACGCTACATCGTACTCAGGGATGGCAGCATCTGAACAGCACTGAGAGTCTGTTTGGAAGCTACAGAAGGAACACACCATGAAGAGAACAACATACCATCTGCCAAACCCACGCATCAGTTATCCGTACTGACGTCTCGTTGCGCCCAGGTCCATACACTATCACCTGTCACAAGAGAGAGAGAGGATTAGTGCAGCACATCACATCTGCTCATATTCAATAGTCAATGAATATCAAGTACTTAACAGCCAAGCTTTGTCTTGGTAATTCACCACAGGCATGACGATTCCAAAATCCCACTTTGCTTTAACAAAATATTTCATTACAGCATTAGGAAATCAATTATTGGAAAATACAGCTAGATGTTGTTTACATTTCCACCGGTAGCAATCGTTTTTATACAGTACCAGGCTTTTTCTGTAAGACCAGTTCTGAAGTATCTAAACAAATGTTGCTTATTTTAATTATTTTAATCTGTACTTAAAAGATATTTTAAATGTCTGTTGGTATGAAAATGCATGTTAAAAAGTTAGTTTTCCCTTGTATGAATAGAGGTTATATGCATCAAGGGTGTTTTATGTTTTACAGATTGTGAAGCCTCATGATTTTGGGCTGCATAAATAAATATTGACTTTACTTAATTTAAAAGCTTTATAAGATGTGCCGTAGTAAAATGGACTATTGCTTTTTAAATCAGCAACTATCTGATCAAATTATAAGTATACAAGATTGAAAAACGTAGCCATGTTGAAAGTGGAAAACCTTTATAAAAACATGTCTGAATACGTGTTTGTAGTACCTCGGTCTCAAACTGATCCCCGAACATGTCGATGGGGCTGCCGCTGGCCAGGGTCGGCCTCTGGGTGTTCAGCCAGTCTTTGAAGGAGAAGGGTGACATCACCTTCATCGTGTTCATCTGGAATGGAGGGTCTCTGAACACATCATCTGTTCATACAAAGATAACCATGACGACAACAGATTACGGGTGATAAGACTTTAGATCAGAAATAAGGATTAAGAATCACAAGAAATCTCAGAACATCTTACTTGCATCAGGCTTTCCTGTTTTGCACTGCTTTGATGCCATGAACCTGAAAGTAAAACAGATAAACCAGAATTAACAAACTTAACTCAAAGAAATGGATTTGAAGGAACCAATGCAGATGGTTGGATGTCTTACTCTTTGATGATTGGCACCAGTTGGGTTCCGAGGTTCTCACAGTAGAACCATTTCTCGAACAGGGGATAAGTGGTGTTGTCAACATAGTACCTGAAGGCATCAACACAGGCTAATGTTAATGCTGCTCTTACATATGACATGTAAGAGCATATGACATGTCTGTTGTGTTTATTTGGATACAGGAAAAATTAAGTATTTTCATTGTACGCCAATGTACAGTTATTTTCCACAGATTTTATGAGTTCCGAATGCAGTTGTCACAACTAAAATGTATTAACTTTGTTTCTTGTTTTTTGTCCAAACAATTGTCATTCTTTTTGCTAAACTACCTAAACTATAGAAACATGGCTTGCAAGACATTCAAGTCATGAGTGCGATTCCAGATCAGCGTCATCTGCTCACAATATTTCCAAATTATTCCCAATAAAGAGAACTGATAAGAAAAATGATATTGTTTTGTACCAAAATCATGTTGGTTAACCGTAACAAAAAAACTGCATAAAGCGGTCAAGGGCTCGAAAAACAAAGTTAAGGACTTGTGATTTGACTTGGGACTTGAATATACAGACATGAGACTTTAATTTGAATTGTAAAACAATCAATGGCTCTTCTTAACCTCAGAACTGCTCTTTTGTATCAAAAAGCACATTGACCACGATTGAGAAAAGCTGGTCTCTAAAGTTTAGACTTTCCTGGTAGCTATATCAATTGGGTTGATTTGTCAGGATCTTTTTCCTCTATTCCCTGATATGATCTGCTTAAAAAGAGATGTGGAACAAAGAAAAGACGAGAAGGGAGAAGAAGATAAGGATGTACGATATTTAACCTCAGGCAGTCGTTCTCCGTCAGCAGACGTCTCCTCTCCACCACCAGTCCCACAGTGTTGGCCTGTCTCTGGGGGGAGTGGGGGGTCCTCGCTGGCAGCAGGAACATCTTTGAATTAAGAAAAATATCATGTTTGAAGGAGACACACATTGGAGCATTGTAACAAGACTAGTTTATTTGGATAAGAAGAACATCCTTAACCACAGAAAGAGGCAGAGACCAACTGTATTGCACTGCCTTAAGATGAACTCCATTGTTATAATAGTAATATGTAGTATTTTACTTATTATGAAGGATATAACTTTACCAAAACGAAAAAACCGAACTCTATTCAAGCTCACCTCTCCCTCCTTGATGTTCACATCCTTGTGAATCCCGTTTTCTATCACCTTCAGACACATGTCTCCCTTCACCTGGTAGAAGAGCTGTTAAATATAGAGACAAAAGAAGAAATAGTGCTAGATTAAAGGGGAGCTATATTTTTGGATTCCTGTGTGCTCGAGAGTCCTATCTGCATATTTTCTAAGCTTGCCGTGAAAGTACCGACTGACCCCATGAACGGCCGCCAAGCAAAGTGAGGCAATCCTTCCCAAGGATCGAATTATACCTGGTAGTTGGCCGTTGGATAGAGACGCAAGTAGTGGACTCTTTACGTAGTCCCCAATGTTTCGAAGGAGACCTCAGTGTTTTATGAGGGGGGGGG
>NW_011347439.1:197386-239230 GCF_000735185.1 Notothenia coriiceps
ATCCAGGTAGTTCCAAAGGGGTCACATACTTTTTCTTGCAACTGTATATATTATATATATATATATATATATATATATATATATATATATATAAATAAAGCATATTCCATGTATATTTATAAAAGAGTTTTGAGACTCACAATNGTGCAGGTCTGATATGCAACTATAGGAAACGTTTGGTTGAGGTTATTGCTGCCAAAGGAGAGTCAACCAGTTATTCAATCCAAGGGTTCACATACTTTTTCCACCCTGCACTGTGAATGTTTACATGGTGTGTTCAATAAAAACATAAAAACATATAATTGTTTGTGTGGTTTTAGCTTAAGCAGACTGTGTTTGTCTATTGTTGTGACTTAGATGAAGATCAGAACACATTTTATGACCAATTTATGCAGAAATCCAGGTAGTTCCAAAGGGGTCACATACTTTTTCTTGCAACTGTATATGTATATATATATAAATAATGCATATTCCATGTATATTTATAAAAGAGTTTTGAGACTCACAATAAGCGTTTTTTATTCATTCATTATTTTATTTTTTTGTATCCGTGCTGTTTGTGTGTTACCTTACACTCTCTTTACCTTAATGAAGCCTGTGATAATTAACATCTGATCTGGTTTACAGTTTATACAAATCTAAATTACAGTTTTAAAATAGAAAGGTGGTCATTTGAGGATACAACATATGCTGATAAGCAGAAAAGGGGTGAAAAAACAACAACATTTTTTAGGCGAAAAAACAGCAGCACGCAGTAAACAGAGTTGGAAAGTGAGTAATTGGGATCCTGCGGATAATGAGGAAGAGGGCTGGTTTGGAAATGAGAAATGCAAAAATATGGGATTTTTCAAAGAGTATACTTAATTTGTATTCCAAAACAAATGTGAATAATGCATGTTTATTTATTGTTTAATAAATTGACGACTGAGATGATCTGTATACCAGGATGTACTGCGCGGTTTCTCACACTTTTTCATGCAGCGAGTAACATCACTTAGCCAAATGACAAAGGATTTGGATTATATGCTTTAAGTTTGCTTTTCGGTGCAGGGTGATAGTAAACCATTTATGGTAATATGCTTGGTCGGTTCATGAGTGGCCAGCTCTGATAAAGCACTGTGTCTAATTAACACGCTGACAGCAGCACTGTCTGGGCAATCACACTCTTCCAGTTTATTAAAGTGGTTAAGGAAGTCACTCTGGCCCTTGGGGGACTGGTACAGTAATTTTTCCCCTGCAAGCCAGATGATACGCCCAGAGATGAGGCAAACCAAGTGTGACTGTCTCTCTCTCACTCTCATCTCCTCTTCTTCTCTCTCCATTTTCTCTCTTCCTTGCTCCTCTCTTGCGCATCAATATCTCTCCTCCCCCTCCTTCTCTCATCCCCGCCACTCCTCACTCCCTGTACCAGTCGGAAATGTAATATCACATGCGTCTTTCGGCTCGTTTTTCCCTCGTCTAAAAATAACTCTCACAGCTGGAATTGCTGACTTTTGCTTCCTTCCCCACTTTAGTGTAAACAACGACACATTTTGATTGGTCAAGACAGGCTTCTGATAGGAGAGCTGGGCTTGATGTTGTCTAGTCAGCAGCAGTAGGCTACACAGAGAAAGCTCGACACGGAAACACTTTGAAGCCATAAACAATAATAAGCATGAGAGATGAGGGAGGTCTGGTTATTGCATTGACTACTTGGCACGCTGAACTGTAGTACTTAATACAAGCCAGGCTCTTTCAGATTTAATTGAAGTGATGCTTTATTCCCTGATAATTGTTGTTGACCTTTTTTTCCCCCTGACATAAATCAGTTCATGATAGTCAGCGCCCTCTGCCAAATGTTCTAATGCTCATTAGAGCCGGAGATGCATGCATTTTCTGCTTTTTGTAGTGACATAATAAAGGTTAATCTTTTTTCAAAAAAACACAAGGCTTCAGATAGAAGTCCAGTAGAAACATTATTGCAAAAAATGACTTTGACATTTTGGTGAAAATCCTATTTAGCTGCCCATGGGGGAGCAATGTTGTACCTCCCTGCTTGTTGCTGAAGACAGGATATCAGCTGGCCTTATTATGTGCGATGGGAATTCAAACAGCATCTGAGGTGAAATAGATACATCTCAGTTTCCTGCCAGCAGTCCCTTTGTATAGAGACCATACAGTCTATTGTAGAGACAAGGGCTTTTTGCTAACAAAGTGGTTGAAGCACAACAGCACAGGAGCACAGGGTCTGGAAACTTATCTGTTTTAAAGCAAAATACAATTTATAAAAAGGTTTATCTCCACTGAAGCCACCATAATCTTGCATCTTGGATCATTTTTACTTTTGTACAATTCACAGTAGCTCAAAGACATCAAAGCAATTGTTTTTGAAATGCATAGTTTCTGATAAGACTGTGGCCAAGATTATAGCTCTCCGAATTTCAGTATGTTACACACAAGGTTATGCTCACTCTTAAATGTTTTCTCCATAAGAGATGTGCACTACTTTCAAAGGTTTGGCACATTTATGCTTTTCTTTAGTTGCTGTATGTTGACGAAGCGTATGGCAGGGAAAGTCTTGATGGGATAGTACAAAGGCTCTTGTCGTTGTCCCTTCCTTGTCCTGCTGTGAGATACACCTAGAGAGACCTTTGGGAATTTTTAGCACTCCACTAACTGATCAAAGGTCAACACTTGGCAGGGCCGGGACACTGACCTTAGGCGTGTGTGTCGTGTGAGGTGGTGAAGTCTAAGGCCTTCTGACATCAGCCATAGTGACTCAGTCAGGCTTCAACCCTCTGTGTTTGCTGACTAAACAGTATCATGTACTTTTTGCTTACCTAGCAATCAAAATGTTCACATCAGTGAGCAGCTCTTGGGTTTTTCTTTTTCAAGCTGGCTTCACTCAGGGAGTCAGAAAGGTTATGTTGGACATGGTTCAGAAAGAATGTCATGATTATTCATGTTCAAACAACGTAAAGATGGAAAGTGCCACAAGCAACGGGGAAAGGTAGAAGGTCCCTGTGAGCATGTGTTCAGCACTCCTTTTAACAGCAACTATAAATACACAAGTTCAATTAGGAAATTACATTATATAATTCAGTTTTCAATTTAATAGCACTCAAAACACAAGAACCATAATAAATATCGGCAATAGTTATCATAAATAAGTATGTTTTTCGGAAAATAAGCACACTTAAATGATTACTAAGACCGACAATTTATTCAAAAATAATTTGCCAACTACATAAGCTTTGCCATTTTAAGGCATGCATTTGAAAATTAGATCTTGTTCGTGTTTATTACACTTTTCCTTATTTTTTTGTCCGCCATTAACCAATTTCCTTTGCTTTCTCCTCTGCCGTAAATACTTAAACTGCACAATAAAATCTATTAGTTCATTTTGCCTTCTCTTGCCTCTTAGCATTGCTTCAGGACTATGTTTATTGTATTTTATTAACAATTTTCACACGCCAGAATACAGTCCAGTGGGTTAAAAGAAACCAATCATTTAAATGGACCTAACTTAATGCATGTGATATTGATGCACTGACTGTTGCCCAAATGTACATTCTTCAGCTCTGCTTAACCCTCCGGTATCATTGGACTACGCAAATTAGTCATTCGAGACAAAAATGTCCACTGCAAAAGACTTTGATAAAAACATTATATTAAAAGTTTTTTTTCACAACTTTTTTTTTTGGGTTCAATCTTTAAAGCAACTTCCGCACTAATAGAAAATACCAAAAATGTAATCCTTTTCAGGATTTTAACCCTTTAAATGCCATTTTGAATAAATGAAACCGCTGTTTTTTTTCATGATGTACATATCTAGTGACTGGCTCTTATTTTTTATAACAGTCTTGGATATGTCAAAGATTAGCAGAAAAATTTATTTTTTTGCATTATTAGTTTTTGCACAAAATCAGATTGCACAAAAAAGTTACATATTAGTCATTCGGGACAAAAATGTCCACTTCCAAAAACTGCTCTAAAATGACAACAGATTAATATTTTTTTAAACTTTTTGGGGTTAAATCTTTCAATCAACTTCAGTCCTGATCAAAAATACCAAATGTTAAATTATCTTCAGGATTTTAACCCTTGAACTGCCAGTTTGAAAACATGAATTTGCGTTTTCTATGAAAAACATGCACAAAAAAGGCAGTTATTTTCCATATAATGAATGTTGGGGGGGTCGGCTTTTTCTTTTTTTTTTATCACAGTCTTGGATATGTCAAAGATTAGCAACAACATTTATTTTGGTGGATTATTAGTTTTTGCACAGAATCAGATTAAACAAAAAACTCACACATTAGCCACTCGTGTCCCATCCACTCCCATTATAACCACATCTTTTGATCTCTCCGCCATACCGGTATAAAATCATGCATTTTGTAATGTCAGGGTTTTATATTGGAGGAAAATTGTGTGTGGTCTTTTGTAACCCTGTTTTAGTACGTGTACGTAGTAGTTAGTAGTAGTAGTAGTGTGTGTGTGTGTGTGTGTGTGTGTGTGTGTGTGTGTGTGTGTGTGTGTGTGTGTGTGTGTGTGTGTGTGTGTGTGTGTGTGTGTGTGTGTGTGTGTGTGTGTGTGTGTGTGTGTGTGTGTGTGTGTTTCTGTATGTACAGTGTGTGTGTACAGAGACAACAATATACAGTAGATTTGGTTTACAGCAAGTCGCAGTTTTCGCCTCATATCTTTCTTTCTTTCTCTCTCTCTTTTTCTCTCACTCCCTCATTCCCAAACTCATACACACTCTTACATATTCAACCTCCTTATACCTTGTGAGTGTGTGAGTGATTGTGTGTGAGAATGAGACAGGACTACAGTAAGTGTGCTCTCATGGCGTTTTGTTTTTCATTTGTGCTGTTTCATGTGTCTTAGAGGTAAACAGATGTAGATCTTGAGCTTGACCTCGATGTTTTGAATGGTTTGGAACTTCAAAGCCCTTTGATAATGTCTCTTTAGCAAACAGACATACACAGCCATACATACAGTCCTTGAAGTAAATAAAAACACCTGGCTGCAAAGCCAAAGCTTCAAATATGTGTAGTTTGGCTGGATGGTCATTTCATTCCTGTGATACGCAACAACCAGTAAGATGAAGAGGAGCTTCTCTGTGGGACAAGACGTCTCATGCAGCCCGTAACTTCAGCTGCAGGACTCATGCTCTGAAACAGAAGCACCCTGAGAAGGAGAATCTGGTGTGGATCTGAACTGTGCTTGAAAGGAGTCAGCACAAGGATAAAACACTTTTATGGGGCGGAAGTTGTTTTAAAGATTGAACCCAAAAAACTTGTGAAAAAAAACTTTTAATATTTTGCAGTGGACATTTTTGTCTCGAATGACTAATTTGCGTAGTCGATTTGTTACACAGTGAATTGAAGACCGATTTGAAAAATTAGAATTCCAAAATAGATCGAGAAAATAGCCTTGTTACAAAAAATCAAGCCATTTGCACCAACACAACCAAAGTTATTGCAAAATGAAAAGTGAAAAATGACCCATATGGACAAAAGCGTCCACAGTGATACCGGAGGGTTAAGACACGTTTAATTCCTAAAGCATATTTAGTATCTTCCAGTATTTTAAAAAGAACAGAAATTACCTGCACATTTTGAAAGCCGAATTTAAATGTTACCCTTGTGTGCCAGGAGATGTAATTAAGCCTGTCTTATCCCCTGACTCTAAAGGTTAGGCTTATCAAAACAGTAATGATGATTGGAAGGAAAATTAATCATGCTTTTGTATACGTGGGTAAGAAACACATAACTCCTAAACGTAGCCAACAACCAACCAATCAGCTTCCTGTTATCTGCACTAACATGATATAATGATAACGAGGTGATAGTTCTTATGGATAATTATTTCTTGATTTAGTAAAGTTATTCTGGAGAAATGCGAGTGCAGGAGAGTAATCTCTTTAAATACAGCCTATATGAGACATGTACCTTTTCTATCTGAAAAAGGTACATTTATGTCCTTTAGAAGCAGCTACATTATACCAATGACTCAACGGCTTTCTGTTAATCTGCAGCCAATCCGAATGTTTACCTTTGATTAGGCATCATTCTGCATCTGATCTAAAGATAGAGTATTTCCAGCAGATGGATGCGTTGCTGTGCCTTTTGTCCGCTAAGGATTCCTTAGCTATTATCATACATTTCTCTGAGTAAATATGTGTTATAAGGGGATTCAGGCTGATGCAGGCTATTTCCCTCTCCCTCAGTGGTAATCAGTCAATGCACAAAACAAGTCATTGTGATTGTAATAGCTTCGAACCTAGGTATTGTGGTGTTGTGTACAACATGCCCTCTTGACACCTCCTCCCAGAAGTCTTTTTCAATTCAAGAGGATCCAATTTGACCTGTGGGGAATGCAAATGCATACGACAAGTTGATGAATACTCCAACCCGTGGGCAGAGGATTGGAGGACTGTGTTGTCAAGGGTTGCCTCGTCAACAAATAAAACCAGACCCAGTCTCGTAGAATCCTGTTACAGCCGTTATGTTGTTCCAACCAGCCCCCGCCTTGAGGCTGTCGTTTCCTGCTCGTCCCCCGGGATTGGTGGTAACTACCTCCACCAAACACAGGAGAGGGAAGCCTCCTTCAAGCCTCATTGACTTTGTTTTCACAGGCTTATTTTTTTCTTTCTCCTAGCCATCCGCCCCCACCCCAAAACACACACATGCACATACCCAGACACACATCCAATTTATTAGCCGCCCTCCGCTTTTCCACGCCTCACCGTTTTCAGGGTGATTTTGACATGCAGGCTGTCATGCAGCAGTTCTCTGGGAGGTAGCGATTAACAGATCTGTCGCCATATGGAGTGAGATCAGCCGTCAGAACCTCACATAATTGGCTTATGGAGGAAAAACTGTTGCGTAACAGGGCTGAGAAAGGGGAGGGAGAAAAGAAGTGAGGGCTGGACACCTTGGTCTCTGCATCCGCCAGTATTAGATGGCCATTAAAACACTTGCTAGTTATTTATTAGTAATGAGCAAGGAAATGCAAAACCCAAAGGAAGGACACATCTAGTCTGCAATAGAAGAAGAAAATAAAGCCCTTTAGCACTGAAAGAGGAACTAGTGTAACAGAACGAAAACATTACCCAGTTGTTTGTAGTGAGAAGCCACATTGAGGGCGAATAAATAACTATTTATCAAATGAATGAGTGAAACGCTCACATTTGATGAAGCCATTGTCATGTCTGGAGTTAATATTGAAATGGACTTGAAGTCTGAGCCAGGGGTTTACATTGCTGACGGCCTAATTATATGGATTGGCTGCAGTAGAGCGTAGCCTATCAGCTCTGGGGAGAAATTAATTCTGGTACAGGGGAAGAGGGAGAGGGGCAGGCTGCAGTCGGCTTCACTGCTATGAATTGATGGCTGCAGAGGGCCTAGCTGCTGTGTGTGTGTACGCACAGGGTTCTGGTTCACTTAAAGCTCCACACAGCCTTACTGAAGGGTGTATTCTTTGTGATTTAGAAACAGCATGCAGCTCTGACAGATATGTGTTGAATTACAACAACAGCCATAAGCAACATGTAAACAACATTATGTTGATTCACTGCTGTTGCCGCACCTTTCCGTTTGCATAGGCAGATTTGAGTGTAGGCCTACATACATTAGCCATGGGTATTTCAAAACCAGTTGGTGGTCAAAGTAATGTGCATCCTCTGAGAGCATTGTGTGAGTGACGCTGCAGACTGTAGACTGTGAGCTTGTCAGGGAGGCATTTAGTTTCAGTAGCTTGCTGGAAAATATACCTTGAGAGTGGACAAGTTAAGAAAGTGGCCAAAATATCAGGGCCAATAAAACTAATAACTATTCATGCAATAAGCATCTAGCTACATATTGTGTCATACAAACATAAATAAAACCACAGATGAGCCGCAAGTTATGTGTTAAGTAATACCTGAAAATACAGAAATGCAAAATATAATAATGTTTAGTTTAGTTTGTGTGTGGCAACAACTGATGCTGCTTTACACCAGAGAAAGATGCTAGCCTGCATGTAATTACCGCCAGCGGACCGATGACTCACAACTATTTTCACCTTTGTGCTCCAGTCATACTGACATTTCTTCCACACCATGTGCAGAATTCCTGCCAGGCATATGCTTTATCTCCAGGTCTTACATTAATTATCTAGTAATCTACTGTAATACGGATGATGCATCTGCGTTCACGCCTGAAGACAGTTATAATCAACTGATTGGTCAGCCACCTTCTTAATACATTTAATCTTATGTCATTTACAGTATCTGCTGTAGGGCTCCTCATGGTGCACCCTCACAGTCTTTCATTAGCTCTGTGACATGGTTCCAATATTGTAAAGGCTGAATTTATTTTGCTTCAGATAATATTTTCATATGTCTATCCAGACTTTTGAACACAGAAGATGATTGTAATTATAGTGACAATAGTAATGTAGTGAGGTTAATTTGACACAAAGGTTGTTTCAACCCAGTCAAGAAGAGTACAATGTCTCAGTTGCTAGGCTACACTTAATGTCTGTTCTTCGTTGTAAACCATAATGGGAATCTGACGTCTGTCCTTTGATTAAATATGTGTACAATCAACATCAAAATGATGATTATGACCATCATGTGAACTGTAACACAGCACAGAGCACACATGTCGATGCCATAACACTGTGCACACGATATGTAGTGGAAGAAGTACAGTTTAAACCCTGTATACACAACATGTTTTTTTCTGAGGTTAGGAAAATAAAAAAATATGTACATGAATTCTAAATATGCCAAAACATATTATTTTTAAATGTGCTCCTGCAAGCCAGATAATACTTCTGTTCCAGCAGATACAAATAAATTGGTCAGAAAAATAAATCCTTAATAGTTCAAGGGTACTGAAAGCATCCTGCCATACCAGCCTTTTAATTGGCTGAATCTGAAGTTGTTTGGGTTGGAACCATCTTATTGCTGTCTTCACGAATTAGCACTTAATAGGCTCTGTGATGTATATTGAATGCGGATGCTACAGTGCTTCAACATAGCTAGACTGTTTTCAGAATGGAGCTTTTACTCATGCTCAGCCTTCCTTTACAGTTCAGTAATCCTACAGACAGTATGTCAAAGCTTGTTCCCACACTTTGGCAAATGTTTATAGCCAATTGTGTGCATCATGCTGAGTTCACAACTGCAACGAACGAGTCACAGAGGCCTCTGATTGACAGAATCCAGCATTGTATACACACTGAAAAGCCCAAGCCTCTTCGCTGCACTCGGTGTTATAATGCTTCCGTGTTATCAGTCCAGTCAGTTTGACCAGTTTGTTATTTATGTGTACCATCACCCGTTTCTGATGCTTTGTGGTGACATGTGTCAGTGGCTTTGTTATAAATCCTCCACTAGCTCCTCTGTCTTACTTCTGCCTTGCAGTGGATGGCTGTCATGGTTGGCAGCATTGGTTGGCACAAAGAGAATGTCTTTGGGAGCAACATGGACAGCATCAAATGAGAGCACTATCTATTTTTTTTACATATTCAGAGTATTTTCCACAGTATAGCTTGTTTATGTAAGTGTGTATGCAGTATGTTCAAAGGAAAGTTGATTAGTAAAACCCAACCCAAGCTTACACTCATACCGTCTCCTTTATGACTTTCTACTATAGACCAATTATATTATCGATACAACACACGTGACACACTTTTTCAAATAAGGATCAAGATAAACCCAAGCAACTAAGCTTCCATGACATCTAGAACCAATATTTCTATGACATGCTGGTGGTCAATGGGTTGTAGGATTTGCGATTAAAGCATCCATTGTGTCCATCAGCAGACATTTGTCATATCAAAACAAGACACTAATCCCTTCACGCTCACTAAATGTAAACCCTGTTCACTCTCCTTTATACTCTTCAAATGTCAAAATGCCACTAAAAACTACCTCCATCAAGATATGGAGCAGTGAAGTAAGAGGATTGACATCCAACACCTGATAACTGCTCCGTAAGAGCCTGGAGATGTCATTCTGCTCAAATGTGTGTGTTTTTTTTTTTTACATGGATCTGTCTAGAACTGAATATCTATACTTTCACAAAATGGATATACAAGACATGGGAAAACTATTTTTTGGGTGTCGTCAACTACAGTCAACTTCTTTTTGACGTTCAATGTCATGCTCCACACCGTTCACCGGCAGTGATGCAGTAAATAAAACATCAGTGGCATCTTTGTAAGTGTGTCAGATTGGTGGTCGCTGCCAGTGTACCCATACCCACAATGTGAAAATGGCAGGGTCGTACTTGACCTTTCCATCTATTGGAATGAAGAAAGTAAACATGCCAAGCTGATGTTCTGACAGAATCTTCCAATTTCTTATAAAAACACCCCATCGTAAAGACTGCAGGCTTGTTGGAGGGTCACAGAAGTGCAGTTATTCTGTCAAGTCAAAAAGGCCACATTGTCATGAAGAGTGGAGCAGGTGGAACAAGACGAAGTAGACTGCAGGCAACAGGAGCTTCAAAAGGAAACAACTTAAATGTAAGTTTCGGTGCAGGCAGGGGTAAAAAAAGAACTTCACGAGATGGGTGGAGAAACTCAGGTGAGCGGAAGGAGGTGATTAACAGGAAAAGAGGCAGGGAGCTGTTTGCAGGGGGAATACATTGCAGAACAGGAAATGAGCTTTGCTGGGAAAACAAACTAATGAGACTGATTCAGAGGAGGTCTGAAGATGTGTATAGGAGGCAAAGGCAGCCCAGGAAAACAAACGGAAAAACAGCAAACAGAAAAAGTCCACAACTAAGTCGAAGGGCAGCTGGCCACAGAGCCAGACTGTGGAAAACATTAAGTAAAGTCAACATCAGTTTTGACAGCTTTAGGGGAGCTTTGTTTCTGAATGGGACTTTTTCTGTGACAATAGTTGTGTTTTTGGTCTGGAGGCACTAGGGAAAGATCAGTGAACTGCCACTTTATGTTGCATTGAGGGCTGTAATGCTGCTGCTGTTGTGGTATAACTGGATTAATGTATACGGCATTTGTAAGCTCTGCTGCCTTCCTATTTGTCAATGTGAGATTGCAAATTTCAGGCTGAGCTTTAACCTGAATAATGTGGATTTTACATGATCAATTTCAAAATATGACAGATAAATGATGGCAGCACATCGTAGAGCTAATCTTTTTAAAACTTTTCTATGTTTTCTTTTACGTAATCATGGATTAGTTGACTGTAAATGTAGGAAACAATTCACCATCATTCCCTTCATGGATTCATCCCCAGCCACTTTCAACTAAAGCAAACAGTGTTTGTTTGCTATTCAAAGCACTTTATCTCGTGCTTCAGCTTGGGAATTTTCTGCTCTAAGCTTTGAGCAACCTACAGTATCTCCCGCCCCTAATGTGCCAAATTCAACAGCGACGAAAAAACTAAAAACAGCATTTCACACCATCCATGAAAACAGAATTATTTACCTTTGTTTCCTCAAGAGAAAGTACTTTTGCAGTAATTTTAAGACAAGCATCCAGTCGGTAAAAATATATTTGCCTGTGGCATTCATTGAATGTGACACATCAAGCGAAAGCAATGTTGTTGTGTGGAGGAATGGGGAGACTCCATTGTATATTCATCCCCAAATGGCTCTGAGCGAAACTTCTTTGATTAATATGTCTGTTAGAAAATGCTATGCACCGCAGAGAACCACTTTCTGAAAACACAACCATCATTCACGCACAACATCTTTGGCCGTCAGGTTTAATGTTTTCATATGTCCTTTGATGGAGGCCATAGAGGAGAAGAACATTCTTGAGGGGGGGGGTATGTTTTACAGGGATTTTAATAACTCTTACATTATGTGACAGGTCATCATCACCGTTAATCACCTCATGCTGCATTCAAATCCATCCATAATTCTGAAGCTATCCAATTAACATTACTTGTACTGTACATATGGTGCAAATAAAGAAAAAGTAATAAGTGTAGTCTTTATTCAGCTCTTGTGCATGCGCTGAAGTATATTTGAATTGACCACACTTTTTTCTCTGCTGAGACCTCCACACACTCATCTCTCTGTTTCTCACCAACACACACATGCAGAGGGACATAGCAGGTGGTGCGGTGTTAAACAGGGCATGATTTGGCTCAAATTGGATGGCAGACTCTCCCTAAAGGCCAGGAGAGGGCTGAACAGGATTTTACTGATCCAGCGTCAGGGCCAACGGTGCCACTCCCAGTGCATTGTCAGCGCCAGTTCGACATTTCTCTGCACTTGGAGACAACCCGCAGGATATGTTGGCAGCTTGCTTCAGGGTAAAGCCTGTAGGTCCATATGTACAAATACAGCTTGCGACTTAACCTCAATACCGCTCGCAAACTCATTGTCCCCTCCTACTTGTCGTTATTTAGTAAATCCCTTTCAGATTGTCACATGTCTCGTCTTTTTGTCAAGTACTCCTGATGAAAAGCTTGTCACAAAGGGAGGCAAAGCCACAACCTTTCTCCAGTTTCTGCATGTGTCACCATGATTGGATCAGAGCTGTGTCTTTATGCTGTGAGTGAGCAGTCTGAAAGGCATGTAATCCTGTTCCAACTACTCCATCTAGAGCAGCGGGCGTTTGGGGGAGTTTGTAGCTGCCCGTTTCCACCTATGTTATTTTGTTAGGCTTTGGAGTGATAATGCCAGGGCGAATTTGCTGCGTATGTGAGTGAGTGAGTGAGTGAGTGAGTGAGTGAGTGAGTGACTGAGTAAGTAAGTGAGAGAGAGAGAGAGAGACCTCCAAGATATGAATGGGTGTATTGAGCGGTAAAGGGGTGACAAGGAAATCGGTCTTGTTTAAAGGAAAGCTAAACTCATCAGGGCTTTGCTCTGTCCACGACATGCCGTTTGGGGATTTAGAATTGGGATTAACTTTTGTCCCCTGGTGTGTTTTTCCAAGCTAGTTATCATTAATATAATCCAATTAGCACATTCATTGTGTTTACAGATCTGACTCTAAATGACTCAAAGAAGGTTCAAGGATTCAAGGCTTTTATTGTCATTTGTACATAGCTACAGTGTAGATATATCAACGAAAATCTTAGGTCACAGGCTCCTCCAACGGTGCAACATAATAAAACAGACAAAATAGTGCAAGTAATACAAATAAAATATAATATAAATAGTGCAAGGACAGTCTATATACAAGTAATTGGAATATGATATATTAGATAATTAGTAAATTGCAGATGAATGTTATGGATGTCCTTTCAAAAGTGCAGGTGTTGTACTTAATGTGGATTCAAATTCGATATACAGTATAGTCACTGGATACAGTATATCCCATATACCTGGCGCACATCAGTGTTCCCCTTAAAACATAAAATGTGCTGTCACTGCAGCTACCCTGTGCCCAACTGTCTACATAATCCACTTTATAATCCAGTTTGGTTTGTTGTCGCTGGATAGCATTTGAGGTGGATGGTTAACAGCCAGTCTATAATAGTCTGAATCCCACAAAATAATATTCTCTTCAAAAATTGATAAATCTTATTCATTTGAACATTTTAGCTAACCCCTAAATGAAACAGCTGTTTGTCTGATTCAGGGATTTTTAAAGGTCAAACAGAGTGCGGCTCCAATAAATTACGTAATATAAAAGATAACGGCACATGGATGGGGCTTGTTGAGTCCCCTGTTGACCTGCATTTGGACGGCAGATGGGACACGCAGTGGACAAATTTGACGTCAACCTTACAATGAACTGCTGGATTGTCGTCGTCTGCCGCACAATAAATCACCAAACAGGATTGGGAAAATAAAATAAAAAAAACGACTGATAAATTCCACTTTGCAATGCGCCCACACAAACCCTGTTAGTCTGACTCTAAGCAGCTGCCTGAAAAGCACAGCCCAAAAACTTTCCAAGTCACAGTTTATGTGTCAAACACAGTGCAAGGCAAAACTATCTAAGACCACCTTTTCTTGTTTTTCATATCACTAGAATCATCTGCTCAGATGGTGCAGGGGCTAATCACATCTTCCCTCCAGTAAGCCTAAAGTCCTAAACCCCATCTCAGTCAATTTGTACACTGGCTCCGCTAATCCTTCTCTCTTTTGATGTTGCCTGCTGTTTGTATAAAATCAATAAAAAAATACAGCAGTAAAATGCTCTCCTCTACCTTCATCTTGGCTCATTTCGGCAGACCAAAGCCACCGAAAGGAGCTAGCAACCATCTTATTGATCTCAGGAGTCACAAAAGAGTAAATTGTGTCAGTGAATGCTAGGACCGGCTCCCCTGCTATGCTCATGTATGCCCTCAGTAACTCCATATGCCAAGAGAGCTGCCCAGGGACCAGACAGGAAAGCTCTGTGACTGCCAATCTGCAGATGCAGGAGCTGTCCGCTCATGCATATTAAACCCACACCACCTGCTCGTCGTACATCACACCCTGCGTTCTTGGTCCCAGGAATTTTAATCAACTGTGCTGACAAGAAGCCGCAGGTCCACGTCGGTGAATTGCTCCACTCCTGGGGATGCATGTTGATGTTGCATTTCTGCAGGAGTTCCCTTGAGGAGGATGGAGAGTGACAGGTAAAGATCGGAATATGGCGATAAGGCCGAGGAGGAAAAAGAGAGACTGCTGCCCCTTTAAAAATATACAACATCTCCAACGACGTTCGGTTGTCTTTCTTGTCCAAGCGCCCACACTTTGCATACTGTCTTTCCTCTCCTGTTGTCCTCTCAGGTGTGAATAATTGCCTGCCTCTTGTTAGATTAAACAAAAAGACAGTGACAGAGGCAGAACGAAAGAAAAATCCAGCATCAATAACTTGCAAAATGGCCTCTCAATCTTTATTGCGGCATATGTTGGAGCCAAATCAGGCCTCCCAACTTCTCTGCTGTTTCTTTCCCTCTTCTATAACTATTTCATCTATTTGCATGTGCAAAACCGCATCTAGAGACGAGTGCTGCATAAAACAGTATTTTGAGTCATTTCCAATTCAAATATGTTTGTCGGGAAGAGGGGCATGGAGAATAGCCGTATGGGGAAAAGGAAAAAAACACTTTTTTTAAGTTAAGCATTTCAACACAGCTGTGTGGTGATCATAGCCACGATAACATTGCATCTCAGCTCATCAGCATGTAAAAACAAACATTTTTGAGCAATCAACTGTCATCTCTGTGAAGATGTTACATCAGGTACTCGTCCGACTGCACCTCTCAGTCACTCTGCCAGATTCTGCTGGCACAGCATAATCCTGTAGAACCCCCAGGATTACATTTTTATGCCATCTTTTTAAATATAGTGTTAAATTAAAAAATAAGATACGCAGATGGAGACGAGCACTGCCAAGACACGTGTGTTGTAACAGTTAGATGCACATTAACAGACAAAGCCAAATTATGCCATGTTTGATAAATGGTTTGTTAGTATTGTTAATACATTTTAGGAACAAAAGACTTTCATGGAAATAAATAGAATATGTGTGCGGACACCCGCTGTGCACATACTCACAGCCATGCACACACCGATTACAGATCATAATCATATCTGTAAATGAGAGTTTTGTGAGAACAACTTAAAGTAATTATGTTTAAGTTTTTTAATGATTAAGATAGTAGACATTTATAACAATCAGTCAAGATGTATTCTGTTCAAGGCTGTATTATACTTTCTCTACAACCCAGCTAAAACATCAACCATATTTTTTCAGAATTAATCAAATGTGTTTTGTCAAAATGCCTAAATACATCAGACCTCACGCACACTGCATGTATTTTTGTCGGCCTTTCTCTCCATGTGGGCTACTTTCATGCCTTCCTGCACATCGATGTGCGTGCAATGTGTGTTTTTCATTAGTTTCACAGCCTCTTTCATGGTGTCGTGTTTGTAAACAGTGATACATTATTTATTACTTAGGTTTTCCTCAAGCAACACCACAGGTAGCTATAATAAATTCTAGATAAAATTAAATAAAAACTCTAGCAAGGCATTACATTTTCTGTCTGAATTCTTGCGTTTCCTGTCCTGGAATGGAAATTTAAATTTGATGTCATTGCTGTGGCTGGAGCACTAAAGCGACCTCCCTCATTAAATATGCATTTGACAGGATCAAGTGTATTTCTCCAGCTGCTGGTTGTTCTGTTATTTGTTCTGTAAGTAATGTGGATAATGGCAGCAAAGTACATTTTGAATAAGGTAGAGGCTCTCATCCCATTCTTAACAGCTTTTATGAGGTTCCCCCTGAGTGACTGCATGTACTGTATGTTCATAGCTTCTCTGACATCATATTGGTTCAGCTAATGTAATGTGTGACACACACCGCTTTGACATCTCAATAACAGTCATCCAAAAAAACATAGATATCTCTCGCAAATTCAAGAAATGCAGAAAAAAACATTGCAATTATAGGCACAACACAGTCTTTCGCTCATGTCTGAGATCACAAGCAGTAACATAATTGTGTCCCTCCTGGTGGCATATTATAATAATTACACCACAAATTGCAATCAATGATTCAGGATAAATTATCTGTCTAGTCTTATATTACTGCATATGGGTTGCAAAGATAAATTAGCAGAGAGAAATTGCATCTGATAATATTGTTCTGTGTTTGGCATCCTTTTCGACCTCATTACAGATTCAAGTCTTAAACGGGAAGTCAATAACATTTGACAGATTACTTTTTGACCTTGATGGCCATGAAACTGCTAAAGGAAGATATGCATAAAATAAAGTGGAGTCGCAGCCGCTTTGTGTCACAGTGCCACTGTTATGATCAACATCTGAAGTCAGTTGGCATTGTGACTCTGTAACCATGACTGAGTCAGAGAGATGTGCTATTTAAGAGGCAAATTATCTTCAGAAAGCCCTCAAGGCACCTTCAGAAATACACATAGCTATAGCTCCCTGCACTGACAATATGAATCATTATCATTTCAGAGAAATTCAATCAACCTCACGCACACCTCTGTGTTCCTTGTGTTTTCTATAGAGTACTTTTTATATTCTTCATTTCTAGCTTTAATAGCTATGGGTCCAATGTCTATCAGGCAGAATAGAAACATAATAAATACAAGCAATGAAGTTAATAATGTAAATGCATCATGTTTAATTCAAATTTGATTTCATTGTTCTTTAGAAAGCTTAAAGGGGACCTATCATGCAAAATGCACTTTGCGATGTCTTTTATACATACAGTATGTGTCCCCAGTGCGTCGGGGAACTCACACAGCGTCATGGGGACACATACTGTATGTATAAAAGACATCGCAAAGTGCATTTTGCATGATAGGTCCCCTTTAAGCTTTCTNCGCGGATCTTGGGTCCTTAGCTTGAAAAGAAAAAAGAAGAGGAGGCGGAGCTAATGCCTGATCAGAATTCTACCGGAGATAAAGTTAAATTCTGCTGTGATAAAACGCCATCCTGTTTAAACCACGTCAAGGATTATTTCTGAAATAGTATGGAGCTCAAATGCTTTTTCTCTTGCAGGTTTATCACAAGGTGAGTTCCTTTTTTTATTTCCTGCTTTTTAAACACATGTGCTCTACAGTAAAGGTTAGNACCTCGCTGAGCGGCATACAGATTCCATCCGAACTATGACGTCAAATCGGCGCGGACCCACAGAAAGCTGCTATCAGAAACAATGCCTGACGTGTTTTGGACGTAATCTCATCTTTGTTTACATTAGCAAGCCTCACTAACACTCAGAGCTAACCTTTACTGTAGAGCACATGTGTTTAAAAAGCAGGAAATAAAAAAAGGAACTCACCTTGTGATAAACCTGCAAGAGAAAAAGCATTTGAGCTCCATACTATTTCAGAAATAATCCTTGACGTGGTTTAAACAGGATGGCGTTTTATCACAGCAGAATTTAACTTTATCTCCGGTAGAATTCTGATCAGGCATTAGCTCCGCCTCCTCTTCTTTTTTCTTTTCAAGCTAAGGACCCAAGATCCGCGTTTCTCTGACAGGGCTTCAAAAGAGGGGTTTGAGCAGTATGAGGCATGGCTACAATGGGTGAACTGTTTGGTATTTTGAAAAAAGAACTTCACAGACATGTTTTGTATAGGAATGGCCCTACAATATATGTTTCAAATATAGCATGATAGGTCCACTTTAAAGGTATTTTTGCCCCCCTGCAAAGACTGATGATTTATGTGCTTTTCTTATGGAATCGTTCCATCCAAAACGTCATACTCTCTCCTAGGTGAATCCCCGCTTCCCTGAGCTTTGCACAGCCCCATCTATCCGATACAGGTTGTCGCTTAAAGTGCAGACCTCCAACAGAGGTATATTCCTCTTTAAATAACAAGAAAGCTAAGTCTTCTTGTAGAGCGCAGTACAGGCGATTCAGACTTCCAATGCGGTCTCTTGGCTGAAAAAGAAATGCACTATGCTGCGCGGGTTGTGGAGAGAAATGTCCTGGTCACTTTATGATCTGTTTGAGAGAAGGAGGGGTTTGGAACAGCAGAGGATGGCTGTACTTGTGTGTGTACGGTATGATTGCCCAAACTGTAATCAAGATTTAGCTGACAAAGGGTCCCTAGGTAATGTCGATTTATACAACTTTTCATTAAGGGTTTTTTCGCTTAAGGTTAAATGTGTGTTTGATGTCTTATGAGGTCTATTTGTTAACCCACTGCTTTGGGCCTGTCACTGTGAACACAAGACCTTTTTTACTTTGTCCAATAATGGTGCTGTTAGATAATGACTAGACTCAAAGGTGTCTTAGTTACCAAGAAAAACAGTTATTTGTACTCCTAAGTTCAAAACTGCAATGAAAAATAGAATTAAATTATGTGTATTCCTCTTCCATTGGCAAACATGTAATAGGGTTGCAATAAGTTTGGGCAATTGGATGAATGTATGAAAATATAATGAGTGAAATTGCAACTAAAATTGGTATTGTTCTCAGCCAATCAGTTGTGTTTTTTTGTATTGAATTTTTTGTCATTTTACATTCCTAATTTAATGTTCTGACCCCAGAAGAGCAGGTGAAAGCTTCCGCTGAGCAAAGCACACACACAATCACACTTGTGGTAAATATATTGGCAATTGCTGATTGTTGGGCTGGTTGGAACGTTTTAAAATATTGCCAACACTACTCTGCAACTGCTTACCCTTAGGTCAAACCTTGTATACTACCCTGTACAATATATACAGTATATGTCACAACGCAGGGCTTTAAGGTTGGACTAGAGTGAAGAACGAGTAGCCGTGACAAATGTCCCAACGGATACCCATCACTGGGCTGTCATGGCGACCAAGGCCGTGTGCTCTTTAACCCTGCTCACAGCCAGCGCCTGTCTTTTAACCAATAGTCCCACGGGTCAACTACTATTTGTTTGTGTCATGTCAGGGGCAGAAGGTCTCCAAAGGCTTGTCGTATTGATGATTATGCAGGACATAGAATGCTGAACAGTATATATGGGCATGTTTGTGTTTGACTGACTCAACAGAGATATGCCACTATAGGTCTACACATATTGACCATGGCTTTTTCTAGGAATTGGATATTCAAGGCTAAATACGTCTTTATATTCTCCGTTATTTGTTTTCCATAGCTTTATCTTTCAAGGTCTATCATACATGCTCAGTAGTTCAATGTTTTATTTTCAGTTTATATATTCATCTATGTACAGTATGCTGTTCAAAGTGCTTTTTGTCTTTCTGAAGCTTTAACAACCAGTATATCAAACACAGTGGCGAACTGTGTCTATCACAACTGGACCTTCTGTAGAAACACACACACCCGCCGCCGCTCCCCCGCCGTTATAATATCCGTCTTCTCACTGAATTGTCGTCTTGAAAAGGGTACTCACAACAATTCCGCAGCAACATCATCTTCACCTGTTGCTCTTGACATTTCAACGTTAAAAACAAAAAAACGGCATATGAATTGGTTCGTGGCATTTATCTAGATCCTCGGTTTCGAGCCAGTGAACTACCGGGCCTTATAGAGCACCCTGAAACCGAGGGAAACGGAAAAGGTACGCTCTCATTGGCTACAAATCAATATATGATTGGTTGATCAAACTGTCAATCCAAAGGTACGCTCTCATTCAGTGCAACGGCCAGGGCATTCTATCAAGGATATAGAATACCTTGATTGAAGGATATTCTACCCAGAGACCCAGAACAAGATCTGATTGGTTGCACAAAACATAAAACCACTGAAATGCGTAGTGCATGGACCGAGAAGGACAAACAAATCAACGTAACACTGTAATATTACAGATCAACAACACAGATACGATTCTCATTTATTCATTTTACATACATTTTATTACATTTTATTGATATAATTAAATAGATTTTTTGTTTGTTTTATCTGAGTGTTCCAGGGTATTCTCTGAATACCTTGAAGGCCCTGATGGTTCACCACTGATCAAAGATAAAGTATGTTTTGCCATGTGTCTGGACGTAGGTGGAAGACATGACTTCCATGAGTTTAAAAAAGAAAATATGCGATCTTAGGGTCTCACAGTGCTTCAAATCAAAAACAGAATTTGCTTTTGAAAGCAGTGTATTTACATAGAATATTCAGTACATGTTTGTGTATTTTCTATATTGAATTCAATCACAGACCTGAAAAGGTCAGTGAGCTTTGCCATGGCACACAATCAGACATGACTAGCATCGGCAGTGCTATGTTTGCTTGACAAAACACATTTAGGAGGCAAACATTGTGTTTTGCTTTAAAATAATGCTTGAATCAAACTTGAATTGAGTTGGCATGAAAAAACCAAATGATATGGACATTTTTTGTACGGTGAGAGCAGGATGGAGTTTGCTCTAAAAGTTATTTTTGCTGTAAGTGTATGTTTTGAAACATGGTGGGCATGGAGCATTTATCCTGCACTGTAACTTTTATCCATGTATTTTTTCTTTTAGTGTTTATTTTATTAACTTTTCTTTTTAATGACTGATTTTAAATGCCATTTTCTTAATGTCTTTCATTTTTTGTAAAGCACTTTGAATTGCCTTGTGTTGAAAAGTGCTATATAAATAAACTTGCCTTGCCTTGCCTTTCCTTGCCTTTCAATAAGGTCCGGTATATTCCAATGGCTTATCAGATGCAGTGCTGCTTCAGGGTCAATATGCTTTTCTTACCTACTACACTGTATGCATCTGAATATGGTTCTGCCCAAAAGACAGCGGTGCATGATGGGTAAGCAATCAGCAGGCTCGCTCAGGACTTTCCCCCTTACATAATAGGCCCTCTTTGATGTGTGCAGCAGTAAACACAGGCAGTACTCTCCCGACCATAGTCTCCGGAGGGATAAGACTCAGCAAAGAACACTAATGAGCACATTAGAAGGAAGCCATAGATGGAAAATGCTACAGTTGTAAATGGAATTGTCTCTGGAGTTGTGTTGTCTGTGCTTATGATGCACTGTCTGCAATAAGTTTAGAGCACATACTGTACAGGATTTTGTATGGAAGCCTCCACAGGACAATTACATAAGAGCTTTCTTGGGAAAATGTTTTCCAATTTAAACAGTTTTCCGTGGTGCTATAATTGTCTGTTCAAAGTGATAAATATTTAGGGCTAAAGGTAAACGTGTGAATGGTAAACTGAGGTTACAGATACCGTTTAAAATAACACTAACAAATTGTTCACCATTTTTTCCCTTAAAGATAATCACAGGTAATAAATACGTGATAATCCTACCTGCCGTAAAAACAGTTACAGCCTACTTTATGGATACATCAAGGCATATGTGTTGGTTAAAATGTATGCTCTTTTTTATGGATTTGTTTGAGAATAATGTATAGTTAACACAATGCAACACTGACAATGTCTCAGTGTTGACCAGATATAAATGTTCAGATCCATGCTGCGCTGTGCAGATGCTGGCCCACTTGTAGAGCGCTTTGGATGGCTGTATTTTAGGGTTAGTTAGAGAAGAACATGGGTTTTTAATTTGTATCATACAAAAGAAGTGACTTCATTTGTGTATTTATTGTTATAGAAGAGAAGGTTTGGTCCGAAAAAAAGTAAATCCCATATTTAGTTTAAGCTGTTTGAGTTCTTGAAGATATAGATTGAAAGCTATTTAACGGTAGTGACTAGGAAGGAGTTCTAGCCTCAGTATTCCTCTCAGATAACTCTGATCTCTCAAGCATCATCTGAATCTGTGATCCCCAGCCAGTAGATTCCTTGAAAGTTACCAAGGGATTCGGCAATCTGGATTGCCTTTGTGCAGCTGGGAGGGTGAGAGACGTGAACATGATTTTAAAAGAGTCCAGGATGAATCATGCTCCCACTGCAGCTGCCATTTATTAGCATATTTTCAACATGTTTTTCTTTTTGCAGCTATCTAAGACTAAAGTGTCATAAAGTTTGCTAAAGGCATGCAACGCAAAGGTTTATTCTGTGAAAGGGTTCATTAAAAAAGGGTTGATAAATTAATGTTATGGAAGCTTGTGTGTTTGTCATAACTCTTGATGACACTATGTCTTAGTAATACCTAAAGCAAGAGACACATCATTTATCAGCTATTACTTCAATAATGAAGATGAAGACTAATTTTGCTCTAATAAAATGTGGAATGCTTTCTGCACTGCTTTGCTAGCCTGTATAGCTTTAATTGGTTCGCCTGCTTGGATCCACTGCAGGGTTCACATTGATCTTTTTAGGGTTAGTCACTTGAGAATCAAGAAATGGCAACCCAGAAAATATCACATCAAAACACTTTCAGGAGGCAGACTAATTGCTTTATTAACTTGCTCTACTTCTGACAGTCGAATGTTTAAAGAACGTAGCTTTTCGAGAGCTTTTCTTGTTTGACAGGTTCTCGTTCAAAAGTGCCCGAGTTGTGTTTGCTGTGCTGCAGATTTTTTTACATTTTTTGCTTGTCACAGTGATGAAGCAGGAACCCATATGAAATTGACAGCCTGTATTGCTCAAGGCCAAACATACTTGAAGATGGCTTGTTCTTTGATGTGGCCAACAGGGCTAAAAGAGTGGAGGTAATCCTTTAGAACCGAAGAGAGTTTTTTTCTGTATTGTTCTGAAATGTAATCAGTTCAAAATGTGTGTTTGTTTGAAGACCTTGCACCTGGCGAGGAAAGGTACAGCCTTTGTTTGCAGAATACCAGCGTAAGGATTTGATCATGTTTTATTAAAATAGAAAGTGCCAGAATGTTTGCATGTACTTTCACATCTTTAAAGGTTAAATGGATTACATATGCAATATTAAAAACCACAGTGGGGATTTCAAATACCAGCTATTCTAGAAATCCTTTGCACATTTAAAGCATGCCATAATATATTTAATTTAATAGCACTCATGTTAGGCTCCCACTCTCCGCTGTGATACTGGCACATTCATTGTCTGAAAAATAGACAGAGCCGATATACAATAGGTGCTGCTGTAATGTGGCTCGGAGCTTTGTCCCAGGTGAAAGGAATATATGAACACGTCATACATCATCACCGATTCCCAAAGTGCTGTGTCATAGGTACCACTGTGACCTTGTGTAGTTCACATTCTCCCCCTCTGCTCTGTCAACAATATGAGACAAATGAAAGGATTGCCACACTTTTTTGTTTTTACAGAAAGGAATAGACAGTAATAATGGATCAACAAAAGCCCTCTTCACTGTATATTTAGAATAAGATAAGGTGACAGGTGAAAAAATACAGTTTTCGAAGCGTTTAAGGAGATAAGACCACTTGAGACGCAGGAACTAAAAAGGATGTTTGGTATCTGACTGACCTTGGCTTTTCTAATGTAAATGAATCAATGGTTAGGCTTACAGTACAGCACAAAATCTATTTCCTCTTTTGTCACAAAATCTCTGCCTCATGTACCTAAACCACTAACCTAACATAGACCACACATCAAATGTGCTATTTCTTACATGCGCTCACTGTAGCTGTCTGCATAATAGATACAAGCAACTTTAAGCGCCTTGGTAATTATTACCCTTGACATGGGTACCACAGGGGGACTTTGTGTTCTATTTTCTATTATTAAAGTTGCACCTTGGAATAGATAACCTTTTTAGCATTACACTCTGGGAATCTCTGGAATTAATAATACAAGATGTGTGTCCTTTAAGACGAGAAAGTGAGAGTCAGCCTGGGTTCACAACCTACTTTTATATGCAGCACACTCTTGGGACTGATGTATCAGAAGTGAGCCAACAATTATTCAAATTAGCAATCGGAGAGTGAGAATGCGTTGCCTTTCTTACATCTTAAACATCCCCTACATAGGTATAAAACAGAAAGAGACTCCTCATGCTTCTGAAGATAAAATATGAACCACTACAGTAAGTGGATTAAAGTGTTTGCTCTGTAAGAGAAGAGTCCCAGGAACACCACATATCTCTTTTTTGTGTTCCCCTAATCTCTCATCATCTCTCGGGCCTTATATGAAGAGTCCCCCGGATTTACCGATCAATGGCCGTAAACAAAACATAGATTGAACTGGACACTGGGGCACAACAAACGGATTACCGACTTTTTATTTCTCAAGCACGCGCGGTTGGTCGAAAGAGGGTCGGGTTAAAGAGGCCACTGGCTGGCAGGAGTGTGTCCTGCAAAGCAGATTGAGCCGACTCACGTACAAAGACGATAGAATCAGGAAGTAATGACATTCAGAAGAACATGGCTTGTGCATGTGTGTGCATTTTATTGGTTTCTGTGTGCGACATATAAATGGATGAAAGCAGGATCCGATGTGTAATCCAATTGTATTGGCAAGGTATTGAGCGTAATACCACTCAATCTAATTTTCAATGCTTGACTACATGATGGAGTGAAAGAGCTTCTGAGTGATAATTTCCGTGAACTGTACGTGTGTGAGAGTGTGTGACTGTGTGTATGCCAACATGTGTCTGCTTGTGCATGAATTCATATCTGCATACATACATGGTGGTTGCACATGCTAGCTCACAGTATTTATACGTCACAGTGACAACATGCCTGACAGCTGTGCATATTTCACAGGGTGGAGAACCCTGCATTGCAGTGCTTGTACATGGCACGGCAGCCATGATCTTTATGTGAGAGCGGCTCAGGGTCAGACTGCAGGAGGAGAATTAAAGCTACACCCCCGAGCCCATCTCTCTGCGTGTGGTGTAGCATATTATCCTCTCACTTCCTCACAGCTCTAATGTATTTCTGTGTTTTGAAACTGTGTTTACAGAAAGCAGCAGGTCAGGAGATTCACTAAGGAATTGTGGTTGGACTGCTTTATTTGAAACAAACAGCAAAATAGAAACTATGCGGTACATATGTTTGATAAAAGCAACAAATGCAGAACTGAAAACAATAATATTACAAGAGCATGTTATTGCATTCAATAATTGGTGTGACACTATTACTATCCCTGTTGCATCAGGGCAGAGTCTGAAACCTTAAAACCAAAACTGCTTATTTTATTAAGTCAGAAAAGGATGTTGTTTCCTAGGGCTATTTTGCCTTTTGCCCAAAGAATGTAAAACAACGTATAAAGTATGGTCTTCCAATCTGACCAGAGGTTGTCATTTAAGTCCAAAATAAATCACTGTGGAGGTAAAACTACTCTCAGATACATATTGGCACTCCATGTGCAGAGGCGCATCAAAGAAATGAAAGAAATAGGATCTGATCCTGTGAGAATTAGATAGGATATAAGTTGAAAACATGAAAGAAATTACCCTTCTTTGTTTACTTTTTCAGTTATATTAGTTACTAAATCTGCATCTGTCTTTTTCTGTTTACAGCAGTGGCCCCCACTCTTCCCAGTCTACGTTCGGAGGTATTCAAGCCATGTGTGGAAGACAAGGACCTGGCCTTTTGTCTAAACGAGGGAGAGTGCTCCATCATTGAAACCGTGGCTGGGGTTCACAGACACTGCAGGTGAGTGTGTGTGTGTGTGTGTGTGTGTGCGTGTGTGTGTGTGTGTGTGTGTGTGTGTGTGTGTGTGTGGCATTTGGTTTCTCGCTCAGCATTGACGTTTCCTCTCTTTGCCCTTCCCCTTCACTCACCAACCTTGGGGTCATTTTCATTCAAGCTACTTTCTTCCCCAGCCTCACAGTTTGTTTTTAGATTGATGAAACACGAGGAACATGTTGTGCAAACTACACCAAAGATACAGATGCTTTGCCCACAGTAGATGCAGCTGATTCTCTCTCTATCACCAAAATCTGACTTCACAGTTAAAAAAGTCTGTTGCAGATAAAAGAAGAACCCCATGGGGAGCAAATGTGATCTAACTTTGTCTTTAATGTGATCCGATTAAACTTTTAATAATGACAGCAGTGTTTTTCTCCGGCATGAGATGCATTTCAATGATAGGTGGAATGATTCTTCCAAGATCCTCCTTTGATCTTACTTAAAAGCAACTGATTTATTCATTCTTCTTTAGTTTCACTCAAGCCGTTGTTTAAAAAAATGAAAAAGATAACCCTAACCCCAACCCGTACCTCAACACTAACACTAACTCCTCTAAATATAACCTAAAAGGACTTTGACACAACACCTAATGTGGCAGGCATAACATAAATGTTATCAATTTGTTGAAAACACACATCCAATCCTTTTTAATGGCTCTGTCAAGGTATGTTACTATCTACATTAGCAAGCAGATTCCTTTATCTCCCAGCTGATTGTTTTCTTAGTAGAGCAAGCACACTCATAAGAAAATAAGAGGAATTTATTAAGAGAGCATAAAGTAAGTGGTATAACATAGTTCTTACATATCTTATTTGAGCAGAATTTTGTATTTGATTTGATTTAGATTTATTTCAAATGTCTAAAACAATAATACAAAAATGTAACATGATAATTATTATACAATACAAAAATAAGCAGTGTCAAATTGTTTTACAAAGATATTAGTCTACTTAATTACACAGCTGAAAAGGGGCGGGAAGAAGTTTACACTTATTTAATCCCACCCCTTCTCCCAAAAACTAAATTGTTTACACACATATATATATAGGTATATATTTTTTTTTTCTTAAAGAAATACATTTTTTATGAAAAAACTAACAAACAAAACAAAAACAACAAATAAATAAACACATACATAAACAAACAGATAAGCAGATAAATAAACAGATAAATAAACAAACAAACAAAGTAACAAATACTTAACAGAGGTAAATGATATTCAAGAAAAAGATAAAATAACAAACCAAATAAATAAATAGACTGCAAACAGAATGTCAGTAACATTTTCTGTAAGCTATCAATTAGCCATCAAACTACTCAGGATCATGTTTTTACTAGGAGTGCAAAAACTACCTCATCAAGCAGTATGCTAGGAGAGAATCCTTATTACTAATGTATATGGGATTGTGTGTACATTACATATTTACGTGAAGGCGTGTGGCGCAGTGGGTAAAGCGTTGGTGTTCGGATCAAGGGAGCACAGGTTCAAACCCCACTGGAATCAGCATGTCGTTGTGTCCCTGGGCAACACACTTCACCACAAATTGCTCCCGGGGGGGGTTGTCCACAGTATTGAGTATGTAAGTCGCTTTGGATAAAAGCGTCTAACATGTAATGTAATTTACAACATGTGCACACACTGGATGTGGTGTTTAATAGTCAGTGGAAGTTCCTCCTTGGACTGTCAGTTTCCTTTTTCTTTGTGTATTCCTGGATGTCTGCTGCCCCTCGCGGCCTCACCCACTTTAGCTATGCAATCACACAGATACATCCCTTTAAAAATACATCACTTTAAAAATACATGATATGATTTCTTCTCTGAGGGAAGAGTTGTGCTGAATTGAAAAACAGCTCATTAGTACACCTACCTGAAATGAAAGGGGCCTAAATCTCCATCTGAAAAAAAGAAGCTGTAAGATGCGTGACGCATCAGTCAAGCTTCTAAGGAAAGTAAATATTGAGCAAGTTGTGGAAGATTCAGGGCACGTGAAGGAGATCATTAAAATACTCACAATTAAACAAGATTCAGCAAATCTTTTCAATTTAATTTATTGTGTAAAATGTTTCTTTGACAAATGGGAAGAACCCATACAGTTTAATCATTCCTACCTTCGGACAAAAAAAGTTTAAAGCCAACCCAACTCTGGGCTAGAATTAGCGACTTTTGAATGAGTGCATGTACCGTAAGACTCATGAAAAAGTGAGGAACCTAAAAGTGCTGTCTGTCAGTTTCTCTTGAGCCAAGTACCTGTTGCCTAAAGAATAATTACAGGTTTAGTACATTGTTGAAAGGTAAGGTGTTTTTAATTTATGAGAGAAGTCTACGCTGTAAGTCTGAAATATATATTATCATTTAAATGACCGCAATGCAGATTTTTTACTGACTTGTTTCACGTTGTCGCTGCCAAGTGGAACTCAAAATGTCCTTAAGATTACTGGCAACAACTAATTTAAAAACAATTAAATGTAACCAACAGTCTACGTTGAAGCTGCATTCAAAGATTTCTACCCAAAAGAGGGCAAAAAGTCCCCAAAACATACTCACAGTACTCTATAGTTAAAGCAGTTTTATTTATTTATGTGAGATACAGTCGACCTTCTTCGATTGATAAGCTATTTACTATTTTCACGCTCGAACTACTGAGTAATTAGAAATGTGTTCAAACAATTTCAACAAATGAACATCTTATTTTTTCTATCCATCTTTGGAATTTAAGTCCATGATTCGGGAGTTTTTTTCATCACATTTTTTCACCCAACTCCTGAATAAATCCTTTCTGGCTTGTTCATTGTTGCAATCTAATCACCAGCTTTTGTTTACTTCCTATTTTCATCATTTCATGCTGAGCAAGTAGCGTACAGTCAGTTTGTTTGAGGTCTGGATGAAAATGACTTTCGTGGGGATTCACCCATACGGACAGAAAGACTAAATCAATGAGCTGCAAATCGCTGTAGGGTTTCTGCTGTGCCATTTCTATATTCATACTGTTTTCTTCTGTCCTTTTAGTGACACTGGGCTCGGTGATAAAGCTTGATATTGTCCTGACACATTTCTGGATATAACTCACAGGGAACATTTTGTAACTTGAAAAAATATATGACAGATGATTTAGATCGAGGTTTTCGGTGGAGATACTGGCGTTGGTCTATCATCCCTCAAGGCATTGTCAGATCCGCGTTCTCTTGACAGTAGCTGAAGATCTTTAGAGTCTGTTCTACAGCATAGCAAAGGACATCGCTAACGATCGCTGCATCCATTGACGTCATTCTCTCCTCCAGGCCACTGTGTAAAGAGCATAAAAGATGGTTGGATGTTTTCCAACTTTATATAAGTAAGATGTCAGAACAATCATTAAACACTTGAATCATTGAGTGAGAACACAGTTTTGAACTTGGGAATCCATTTATTTTGTTATGAAACATTTCCTTCGCTCTCCTCCTCCTTCACCCCCCTGCCGGATATTCATGTTTGCCAATGCTAATAAGGCTCCCAAAATAAACATGCAAATGTGAGTTTAAGACCTACTTCCACAACAGTGCTGTGGGTTCTTATACACTTGATACAGAAAATGAACAAGGATTAAAAAGGTCTTGTGGTAATTCGAGGCTCACTTTTTATAATTCCACTGATAACCAGAGTAGAAAGCCATCACTCAGAGCCCTGCCAAGTTCCCAAATATGCATTTGTTTGATAAGTGGAACATCTCTTGATCCAGTGTTTCCAAACCTTTTTTCCCAAGAGCCCCCCCAAATGACTCCTGTCCCCCACACACACACACACACACACACACACACACACACACACACACACACACACACACACACACACACACACACACACACACACAAGAGGGGGAGGGGGGGCGCAACAGCGGCAATTACAGTTTAAAAGTCTCAAAAATGCTACAACTACTGTCACAAACTGGATGAATGTGAAGTATTTTGTTAAAGGAGGATGAAAGCGTAATTAAGGAGCACTATTGGAGTGACTTTGATGGTTATTGGACTCAGGATTAATTCATTTGGATTCCCGCTGTATGAAGAAATTAAAGGACGCCGCAAGTGGAAACAATTCACAAAGGGATTAAACTGTTTAAAACACATGCTCAAAGTAAGCCGGATTTTGCCGATGTGTTTATGTGGATTCAAAAGTCGTAAATAATCTACAAAATGGAGGAGACCGATCTGATCGGAGCAACTGTGACAAATCATCCAACTGAAACCGGCTTGTTTTAAAAATGCACTTATCCAGACAAACCCGGTTTGGACACTTAACGCGCAGAAGAAACATTTATATTAAAGAAAAGATTATAAATGTTTGTCTTTTTATGCCTATAATAGCTACTAAATTGAATTTGTATTCAAATTAATTAATCAATTATTTTTTATATGTTATTGTAATGTATAGACAAGGCTTTTAGTGACAATCATGTATTGCGCTACAATTATACATGTATGTTGGAAACCACTGTCTTGATCCATATAACACTCATTCAGTGGCACGGGGCATGCCAGATGTATTAGAATATCAAATAATTGAACAATATTTTTTTTGAAGATGCGCAACTTTTATAAAAGCCTTTAAATTAATACATTGATGTATATTAGTTTACTCAGTATTCCCTGTAAAAGGATTTGTGAATACACTTTCATACAGTATATATAGGGATGAGGCGAAATTACAAATGCTTATAATAATTAACTACATGACAGTTATTGCCTCAATGCTCCCCAAAGTCTCCATTAGTGGTAAAGTATGATTACATTTCGAATTGATTAGCAATGCTTTATCAATGCAATGTATGTTCATTTCATAGACATACAAAAAGGCACAGCACAAATCATGACAAATTGTAAATCTCAATATTATATTAGTCCTGTGAAGATGCAGATCAATATCAAATCTGCCTTCAGGAGGAGGAGAAACATGTTTGGGATAGCAAAAGAGAGACTGAAATTATGTCACACTTTCCTTTGGCTGCGAGATGTCAGGCTGACTGAGTGTACACAAGCAGAATGCACATTTTCTATGAAAATGCCAAAGGTGGAGGAATACATTATCAGGAGCTGGCCGTCATACCTAATCATGTCACCAGATTTTCTATTTCTGTGTTCAAAACCTCAGCACTCAGAGAGTGTTATGATGGTTAGTGTTAAATAAAACCTGCCACTAAAGCTTCTTCCCAAAGGCACCTTAAATATAGTTATTATTGGAAGAGATAACACGTGTTCCTGTGTGATCCTACGAGAACTCTTACCCGTTGAAAGTATTCAGTACATGAAGAAACAAATAGAACCATCCGCAGACTGTGGGGACACTTCGTGCTGGTGGACCTGCCAATGCCTGACAGAGCCATGGAGGATACAGTAGCTCCACAACTGTCACTCCTCATGCGTAATGGTGCATGCTAGTCCTGGGTTGAATAAAAATCACAACACATAGCCACAAGTGTATTTAGTTATGAAAAGGAGTTTAAACAGCTTTTCTCCAGATGAGGAATTCAAGTTAAAAGTGTCCAACATATCATCTGCAAAGAGTTTGAAAAGAATATACAAATATATTTATAATTTGAAGAAAAATAGAAAGTGGCAGTGGCTTTCCCCAGGTGTATGCATTTAAACGAGCGTTCTTCATTAGCCAGCAGGGGACGACAACACTTGTTGGAAGAAGAAGTCTGGTTGCATAGAAGGCTATGAGAAAATGACCTTACTTCTAGCCTCAGTAAACATTTCAAAAAAATAGTTTCTGGTCTAAACAGGAAGTCTCATATCTTATTCAGCAAAGCACAATGGTCATGTTGTGAATGGTCTCAGTTGTGTAGATGATAAAGCAGTGTATTATTTAAGCTGATCAACTCCTGAACAACAACAAAAAGCCTGTGTTTTATCCAGTTTGTACACAACGATGGAGAAACTTAACAAGCAGCAGTGGTCCCCTGAAGAGACCAGCTACCTACTGGGAATCTGGTCTTCCGAAGAGGTAAAGAGGAAGCTGGAGCACAATCGGCCATTGTTGTTGTTGTCGGTGTCAGCTGTGAAGCCCCTGTCACACTGTCCCGAAATTGACTCCCGATGGACACACGAATATGGAATTCTGAATTTCAAAAAGGTTACGTCATGACGCAAACAATGACGCAATGACGCAGCACCATTCGGGCTCTGGGCAGTGTGAAAAGAGCCGGAGCTAAACCGAAGAACCGGTTCTGAACCTGAAAAGCTCTAGCACGGAGCTTGAACCGGAGTTGCGTTGGTGTGAATGAGGTATGAGATGCTTAACCATCTCAAGGTTTGTTTTCCAATTGTTTACTTTCACCTGGATGCACAAACAAACACGAATAATTGTAATTATTAACACCACTAATATTGATGCTGCATTAAGGCTTAGTTACTGAAATTGTTCCTTTCCTTTCACCTAAGCACAGCTAATTCCGTAGCAAATAAGCACAGTATGTATGTTTGTTTGTTTACTTTTGTCTATACTAATGCAAATGGATCCATGTGGAGTTATTAGGAGGTTAATTGGTGGTGCAAAGAGTAATGCATTGGTTTGCTCTGTGTGTGAGGTCTGTGAGTTACAGGAGAGCACGTGAGTAATTCAGTGAAGTGGAGCTTGCCAGAGCCACTTAGAGTCCTCATAGTCCCCAAGGAAATAGGACCTTGAGGCCTCTGATGATATTTTATGGAAATAACCGTGTGTTAATTGATCACTACATGGAGGCCCTTTATTCAGCTCAATTCTTATTGATAATACGCCCTTCCTCATGTAAAGCTCTTGCTGCATTTCAATACAATTATTAGTTGAACAAATATTGGACCTCTGTCGGGGATGCAGGGTTTGATTTTGGAGTGTGGGGCTCAGCAGAATCGTTTTAACATGTACTCAACAAACCAGAAGCATGCGGTTAGCTACGCTTGGAGGATGTTGGAGAATATCTCGGGATGATGGTGCACTGCAGCTTTGGCCGCCACCTGCAGCATTGTGTTGCATTTTGGTGACACACAGCAACGGCTTATCATTCAGTCATTAGGAAAGCAGTGGTTGATTTACACAGGGAATGCAATACCGCCAACATGTCCTTTCTTCATTGTTGTATGGATTGCATAATGTGGATCCTCTTCACAATTCTTTATTTATTCAAACAAATAACTTATCTACAGAACGTCAGTTTTATCAAACAGATATTGCTTCTGCTATTACATCATCCAATGCTGCAAAATCTTGTTTTTCTTGCTAAAATGGAAAATATATCTCATGCAGAAATAAGTAGGGAAAATGGCCGTCTTTCACTGAAAATACATCCCTCTTTTTAACAGAATGTTTCCTAACTTGTATGGGCATTGTGTCAACAGCACACTACAAAGAGGCTTGCCTGTGTTGCACAGATGACGTAAAGCTGCAGCAAGTTAGCTTTTTAAAACAGCTTGATGCCACCCTGCCAAAGAGACACATTAAGGGAAGAACATGGATTGGACCGTGCTTTGTGTGTATCAGTAAAAACATTTCCATACACGGTAATCCATTTTTATGGGCTTTGAATATTTTTCATTCTGATTTATGGGTAAATCCATAATAATAACAAAAAAAAGTACTATTCCGGGTAAAGCTGAGAAGCGAGCTATATAAGAATTAAACAGGAGGTATTTTATGAAATAGTTTTCACAAGGCAGTGTATCTTAAAGTCAACTGGTTAGATATTTGTCCACCTTTGTTCTATCTGGTGATATTGCAAGTATCTAGGATACAGAGGCCTGCACATGAAATTGGATTCATTTAAAACGTTTTAAAGCTGAAGAAAGTTTTACATGTGAATGTAATGATCATGTAACAAAGGGTGTTTTTGATGAAATGGAGACTTATGTTATCCGTGCCAATCTGGCATTAATTATAGGTTGAGTTAAAGAAGTCAAAGGAAGTCATATGGGTCTGACCTCCATTTTCTGTAGTGCAGATCCTAACCTCTCAATGACAATAGAGGTAGTGATTAAATTGTCAAAAGAGATGTGACGCTGCCTTTGATAAGGATAATTATACAGTAGAAGAAGAAGTCAGACTCACCCAATGGTTTCTTTATCTTTGACCAAGCCTTTAGATATCTGTTCTTCTTTAATGGTTTGGATGTATTCTCTCAGCATAGAGGATGGATGTGCTGCGTGTGTGCCTTTGTGTGTCTGCATTAAAAGCCTGGCAAAGCTCAAGGTAACTCGTGTCTACTATTACCATGGTAACTTCTTCCCTCATTAGAGAGGCCAGAAGCAGAACAAATATTTTGTTGACTAACTTTTAGTGCTTCTGCTACGCCGGTTCCATTCAAATGCTCTAACAGCAATTATCATTTGCATTATATATTTTCTGTATTGATTTATCAGACATTAAAATAATTGCCACCTAATGGTATGAATGACATGCCGTTGTGAATAATTCAAAACACAATTTGCACATTTGATTGCTTCATCCACAGCTATGCTGACATAAGATATTAGATCATTACTTAAATGAACATCGATTCTGTTTTTCGTCTGTTCCTCCAAAAGCAATCTGTGCAGATAGATAACTTGTGAAACCAGTATTTCATAACCAACACACTTACAATGTGTGTGTGAATCCAAACGCCTTAGGGGACATGTTCATCTACCCTGATGAGAGAGCACATGAACTATCACAAAATAAATTAAAAAAAGACACAGCAATTCCCAGCTCCCCATGAGGGAAAGAGCTATTTCTATTGGCTGTTGCTGTAGGGTTCAGCTTAAGGATAGGCGTAGAGTGCTTTAGTCTCTGTCTCTATGAGCCTGTTTATGTGGTTTTTTTCCCAAAGAGACGTTGACAGCAGTATTAACAGAATTTGATATGACAATATGAATCATATAAATGAAGACCACAGCCTCTTAACTTTCCCTTCCTATTTTTCTTCCTCTCGTCTTCCATTTTATTTGGGGAGCCTGTTCAGCGATTAAATTGTCACTGCACCGTCAGACCTTGACAGGCTGCACTAATCCACGATGCTGTCGTTCCTCTGCTGATCCATCCAGCTAGGGAGGACGTTCTCCAGGCTTAAAGCCAATGGGCCATGTCCCCCGCTACCCCACCCAGCTCCTGTATAACCGCAACACAATTATAAATATGGGGGAAGACTTACCTGTTGGCTACATCCAATGACAGGCCAATCATATTGCCTTTTGAACTGAGTACATTTGGCACATTGGTTTCTAATCCAAGTTCTAACTTTAGGAATGAAGTGCATCTTCCGTTTACATTTTCCTATACAGTAGCTACTACGCAAAACATGCATACTATTAAAACCACATCACTAATTTAGTCACCCACATTTCTGTCTCGGTTCTTTAAATATCATATTCTACATTCTGCAGGCTTGTCATGCAGATTACGATGAAGCTAATTAAGACAGTCTTGTTTTTCAAGCTACTACTACATAATGAGCATAGAACCGACGTGTTGTCAAGAAAACCCGTAGACAATTAGAGCTTTCGTAAGGCGTCGGTTTATGATGTACTGTTTTACATATCAGCTTACAATACATCCTTGTTACGGTATTACAAAGTACTGTATAGTAGTTGCCCATAAATGATGAAACCATGGTCAAAATGAATTAATTATTGCAACATAATCATTATACACTGTATGTCCTTTGTGTTATTGACTTGTTTGTTTATATTTCCTAAAATGCTCCCATGTGAAGATATACAAAGTAGCCTGACAATGCTAATTTAATTGGTGCAGTATCTATGTTGACAGGGTTTACCATCTTTGATGAGGCGCTCTTTACCTTGCTCAGACATCTGGTTCATGATTTGAATCACAGGTTGGCGTACAAGTTTTGATTGTCTGGCTGCAGGGAATTATTTTGGTTGTAGTGCTCTTGAGTGGCAACTGGAAGCAGGCTCAGTGGTGTTGCCACATTCAGCCTTCTTCATAAATCCTAGTGAAGCTGGCTCTCAATCGTCATTCAATTACTACAGAAGAAAATGCTCATCCAGACACCTGAACATACTGTAGAGGCAGTTTCCACAAGCAAAAAGGAAAAATAAGCTCAATAGCTGCAATTTCATTATGGAAATGTGTCCTCGCAGAGAGAGTGAGAACTCTAATTTAATTTTGATTTCACCAAAGAAATATCAACAATAGTAGTTTATTTGTGTTCCCACGCTGCTGCTGATTATGAAACCAGAACAAATGTGGCAAATATTCCTTTCAGTTTAAATGACCCATCTGATTAACACGGTTGATATATTTTAGTCCGTAACCATCTGAGAGTGGAAATAATCTTATTTTTCCATATATTGACACAATTATGGAGAGAACTGTGCAGAGCGTAAGGAGAACACACAAAATGAGACACACTCTCTCCTCTTAAATGCAAATGCACGCTGAGACTTCAATATAGTAATGACAGAGCCTTTGGATGGATGTACTCACCACAAAGACACTGCATTGGATTTGAAGGAAGGAGTACAGCCCCAGTTAGTTCCCCGCAGCACTTTACTTGTCATTTCCTTCTAAGCGCAGCTGGTGAAGGATAACAGCTGCTTCTCATTACTGACGCTCAGTCTAAATGATTGTCAACAGTGGACACTGAAGACAGTCCATATCATGTTTGTGTACAGAAAATGCTGTAGCCAACACATGCAGATGGGATGTCTGGAGATTTTCTAAAGGACTACCTACTGTGCCTGTTACTGTCAGGACGAGAGCACCAGATAGAAAAGGGAAAGCAGAGGGAGAGAGGTGCAAGGTGATAATCCAATTGTGTTAACAGGGAAACAAAGGAGGATAAGGATGTAGCTTCCTCCTACATGTATCACAGGGGTATCAGATGGTTTGTGTTCAGCGTAGACTTTGAAACATTTGCTATAACTGTGCTAAGGATTGTCGGCTGCACTCCACCAGAGGGAGCTGCATTTATTTAATCATTACAGGACAGGTAGAGACTTCATGAGAAAGGAAAAGCTTTTAGGAGTTTGCTATATCGGGCAATATTGGAAGGTGTTTATACTTCTGTGTGTGCTTATAGGCAAAACAAACCCGGGTCATATTTCATCATCCAATGATCTGACGTCATTCTTTATTTTTCCTGATATCTTCTTTCTGCTTGGCGTGTTTTCACAAGAGGGTTTTGTTTTGTATTGCACCGGGGGAACCGTCCATGTTATTGATAAAACGCTCCTGAATTGTATTTGAATTGAATTAAGTAAAGTAGCAAATGAAAGGAGACGGAGAGCGGCAGAAAGAAATCCCATCGTTCCACCTCAACCTGTCTCAGACTGAAATTAATTACCAAGCTGCGTTCTGGTTTAATCCATGTTCTCGGGGAAACAACAAGCAAACTGGGGATAAATATTAATTTGTCAATACTGATGCATGCTGATTAAAAAAGCTACGATAGAAAGGGCAGTCTCAAACATTAAAGCTAATTTTAATTTAAACAAGGAATAATGGTGTTTCCATGTGGTTTCTCTTATCTTTACCTGAGCAAGACCGTTGAATTGTTGTGAAACAGGCTTCTACAGATAAACCTCACTAATTAGAGTTCTTAGAGATGGACTCTTTGAAGCCTTATTTCAATAATTAAATGATATAATGAACTGTTGATATGCTGACATAGTTTTTTTTAAGCCTTATCACATAAATATATGCCTTTTTTAACCTTTTTCTCATTTAACACATTTATAAAAATGAAAAGTCATGGTCACAAGTTATGAAAATAAACATACACCACATAGCAGTACTGCAATATCCCATATTGGGCTGGATGTACAAATTGTGTGAATGGCGTGAAGACAAAATGGGCACCATCCCTTTTAAATGGATCATCTCTATTGTAAGAACAAAAAATGTAATATTTTTCTTCTTAGAAGCCGTGTGATAACTTAACAAAGATTACATTTGAACCAGGAGACAGGACAGATTCACACATGTCTGATCAGAGTGAAGCTAAACCACATCAGCTGTCATGTGTGCACATCAGTGTGTTATGTGTGCGCCCAGTGTGAAGCTAAACCATCTTATCAATGCGTAAGCCTCAGTTGCAATTGGCATGCAGGAAGCCCCTTTGTAAAAGCTGTACGATGTATGTGTCAGGACAGAGCACAGGCGTAGTGATGAGTTTATGGCAAGGCACGTAAAGAGTGGTCTTTTATCCTGCATTGCCGCATAAGGGACGTCAAAATTAGAAAAACAGTTCATAAGGTGGGAAAAACAAAGGGCAGCAGCAATGAATTGACTGTTTTCTAAATCCTCTCCCCCTTTGTTGCCTGTCACGCTTTCCACACTTTCCACACTTTCCATACTTTAAGCCGTTTGCAAAGATAACAGCGGCATATTCATCACTCACAATTCATAGTATTTTATTTAAACAAGGTGTCATTGACTTCAGACAGTTACGCAAAAGTAGGCTCATTTCCAGCTGGTGACAGTGAATTTGATCAGCTTTATATATTTGTGCATTTGTTGTAAATGTTGTGTATAGCAGAGCTTAAACATGCACTTTATGACAACATGGTATTATGCATACAAGACTGAGGCAAAAATTAATAAATAAAAAGCTTTGCTCTTTTATTGTATTGCAAATTAGCCCTGATCTAATGATATGGAAAAACTTTAAATAATTATATCTGCTTGGCTTATTTGCATCTCCACTTTCATCACAATTTAAGTGGAAGGTCAATTGTTAATCTTGGCGACTTAAGAGCATTCATTGTACATATTTAAACAACCTTAAAAATGATAACATGAAAAAGGGAACCGTAGAAATAAAAGACATGGTGTAAAAGAAACAAATGGACATTATTAATATTATATTTATAGCTTACACTATTAGTATCTTTAACATTGCATTAGATAACTGTATTTTCATTTGAATATGACTTGTTTAGAGCAGGAACATGTTCAGCCTAGCCTCATAAATATATAAAAATAATTGATTGTTAGAAAGGATCTCTTTGGAGATGGACATTGTAGCTCCTTGCTCTGCCTGACCTCTGAACAACCTCAATAATAAGCTGAGGAATTGCCTTGGCCTCTGTGGGACTGCCCCTTCACTGGTTATCTGTCAGTATGTTTTTAGTTTTATCTGTGATTGTGTTACTTCTGCTTAATTTAGTATGTGCAGTGAGCCACAACCCCTACTTCCATTGCTATGGAAATACTGCAGTATCTGTCACTGTCCAGCTGGATGTGTCCCAAAATGTTCTTTGAGATAAATGTAGACAGACAATAGTGTCCCTTTCACTGGCTCTCATGTCATGTTATCTCAAAACAAATAAAGATGTCTCGATATTCTCAACATATACACCAAATATTTTTCCCAGTTATATTTTCCCTTTTAAATAAACCCTTTTTAGATAAAAGCCAAATACTGACTGTGATTGCCGTATTACGCATCAAAAATAAAACAGAGGGAAAATGTCGATAAAAGATTAATAAAATACTTGAAAGTACTTACTGTTGACTAAAAAGCAAGTTAAATCTTTAATTAATAAACCAAAATATGAGGAATCATGCTTCTGTGTTTTAGGCTGTTGTCTCAGAAAGCCCTTGATGCCTGTCACTACTCCCTGCTATATTCTCTTTTTGTCAGCACCAAGAAGTTATCTTCAGTTGAAGAAGCTGTCTAAACTTGGGACAAGAAATGGAGAAGTGTTGTCAAAGTCTGCCTCTTCCTAACAGTTCAGTGGATACGAACATTTTACAGGAAAGCATGACAGTGATTACATGTTTTGAAATGCCTTTGGGGTTTCGGGTTGTTGATGGCGTTGAAGCTTTGTTGGTATTCCTGCAAATTTGCCAGTCTACTGCTTGTCACTGCTGTTTCTATTAATCTCTGTAGAACTCAGTTTATGAAAGTTCCTGCCATCTCTAATTAGATGTTGTCATTGTGTCAAAAACCAAAGTCGGTATAATATTATGATCTTTCAGGAAAAAGAAGGGCAATGCAGCAAGGCTTTTATATGTTGCAACTTATTAATACTTGTTTTCACAGCCAGTATCAAACTTAACAGAAGTGTATAAGCTGCATAATTAATCAAAACAGCAGTAGGTCTGACTCGATGTTTGATGGTGTCCAGAGTTGAGGCTGTTTGTTTGTTTTTAATTGAATGGTTAAATTATATTTTTTGTATCAACATTGCTGAAAGAAATAAGAAGAGTTGCTTGGGCTTGCTGGATATAATTACGGTAACTAAAATGTGGCATATGTTGTGTTATCTGTCTCACACACACACACACACACACACACACACACACACACACACACACACACACACACACAAATTTTTTGGTAACCCCACAGAACTTGCGCCGTTGTACACTAACCGGGAGTTATGCGCCGGGATTAACTAGCACGCATTGGAGTCCCTGTTTAATTGGTCTCCAGGATAGCAAAGTAATCTCTGGTGTTTCAGTCCCAATCAATGCTGGTTTTGTATTTGTGTACGAAGGAAGGTGAGGGTGACATAAGATCAAAATATCCCTTAAACACAATTGTCACCAACTTCGTTTCGATATAAATGACTGATTAGTTATGCGTAAAGAAGTGGTCATGATTGTCGAAATTTCATCAAATAGTGTTTTACAAGTTATTGAAAAGTACGACAAGAAATGTGGTCCGTTGTGGTTTTTCCCGACTGCCAACGTAGGTGTGGTTTTATTTTGTGGTAGAATTGCAAAGACCCGTTCCTAGTCAAATAGCGGCCAGGTCACCAGCTAAAAACTCCATTTTTCTGTCTCGTGAACAAAGTGTTGGGGGTTTGTCACATCTCTGTCTTTTTCCTACGCATACTTTGTCAGGTGAGTTACAACCACGTTGCTTTAATCGGAACCATTTGAAGTTTATACAAATGTGAAGAAGTACACCCCTAGTTGGTGTTGTTGGGGGGAGGTTCCGTATTTCGAATTTTACACCCCAGGATGTTTTCTTTGGGTTGAGGGTTGGGACTCGGTACCGGACGACGTGAATTATGGTAAATGTAGGCCTTATTAAAATAGTAGTTATTTATTAAACCCTTGGTACAATCCTCTTATTTCATGTTGGTCGGTCTCCTAGTAAAACGGGGACTACGATGGGGACTACACTAAATTGTGAGTCTAACGACAAATTACATTCAAAAAAGAAGACATAAACTATTATTTTTTATTCCTCTTTGGGGTATCGGGTGAAAACTGGGTAACTAGTTATATTTCTCGTAAAGTCACGATTTACTAGAGACACGACTGTGTTGTCTGCGAAGAAAAGCGAGTCGTTGTGTAACTCTTCTCTTTTGTTTTTCCCCCGAAATTGCTCCGAAGCGAGGGTGGACGCTGGACTCGCGTGAGTACGCAACCTTGAGTCCGAGGACGTTTGGGTGAAGGGTGTACGCCGCCTTTCAGAGGGAGGGCTGAACTCGGACCTGGTCCCCAAACCCAAGGAGTCGTCAGCTGTCCCAAGGACCGCTGGACGTGTCTGGGCGCCCGTTCTACCGACTCCCTCACGACATCGCAGTCGAGGACACCACTAGGGAGAGCGTGAGAACCATAGTGAGAGGGAGGTTAGACCGGGGTCTTTTGTGGTGGGGAGGTGGTGTGCGGTGGGTTTTAGACACACACATCCACACAACCACACAACACACACATACACACCACACATTACCACACACAACAACACCACACACACACACACACAACCAACACACACCACCAAAAACACACACCACCACACACACACCACACACACACACACACACACACCACACAACACACACACAACCACACACACCACACACACACACACAACACACACACACACCACAACACACACACACACACCCACACCACACAGACAAGACACAGGACTGTCGTGGACCATAAATGTTGTTCGGTGATTGTTTGAGTGTTACAAACAAAACACAGGTCATTTAAGGACTTCTTCTATTACTCTTCACTCATCATTCAACATACACAACACACACACACCACAACAACACACACACACACACACACAAAACACACACACACACAACACA
>NW_011347439.1:239258-240533 GCF_000735185.1 Notothenia coriiceps
AATAACGTGCTTTAACCACTAGGCGGTGCACACAAGGTACACACAGCCATAATAACTTTGTATTATTAGTGTAGGACACTTATGTATGTACAACATCTGAAGATGTGTAGTTTTATTTTACAGCATATTGCTATACTATTTCAGACTCAGTATTTACATTCTTATATTCAAAGAAAATCAAAGTCCTTTTATATCAGCTGTGCACCGTTATGGTGTAAATATAACCTATCTACGAATTAGATCAAATATAAAAGTCAGCCGAATTAAGGTTGATACTGCAAGGAGACGTATTGTGTGAAGAGAAATTAAAGATGTTGTTTAATTGTTGATATATTTATGATCCACGTTAAGTATTCAGTTTCGGCGGCATTTCTTCCAGTTTTTCCAAAGGTCTTCTCATCAGGGCTCTATAAATAAAGAACTACGGCAGATCTGTAATATGTAATACAGCCGAACCGTGTATTACAATGCCGTTATGTGATGACTTTTAAAGAGAAAAGCAAGAACACTCGGAATTAAGTATTATTTTATTCTTTTAAAATGTTTTTCCGATTTCATATAATATAAACACCAAATCCCAACATGCATTGCGGCTAAAACATCCAATCAGCGAGCTTAAACCATAGCTGAGGATCTTGGGTAATCGCTCGAAATGCCTACGTCTGTTTCCGGTTATTTTTATTTTGAAATTCAGTTCCTGAAGGACGCCAACAAAACACGAGATTATGGAATTAAACAAATAAATAAAAACAAGGATAATTGTGTGTTATTGGTGAGTAAATAACAGTGTGTTATTTTGAAAAGAATAACAAATTAGAAGGAAAAAAAGATTTAAAAATACAGATTTCAGTATTCTGAGGCTCTGAGCCCCATTTATTTTCCTCACAGACGGAAACAAAAGTCAGAAATTATACGATTTAAAATAAAAGCAATAATTGTGGCTTGATATTGGGTAAGAACATGTTTTTATGAACCACACAGCTTCCGGTCTTCCACGACCCGACCGGAGAAAAAGACGTGCTGCAGGCACGAAACACATTACCAGTAGAAATACATTGCTTTTAAAATCGTGCTGTGCAACACGAAAAAAAGGGGAAAATCGTGTTGGTGAACACGAATCAATAGATTATGCCATGAGACTGGGTTGGTCTGAGGCTGTGTATGTGTGCCATTTCTAAAGGCCATTTTTATTTGTACTGGCGGATGATTTGTTACATCGACATTCATATTCAAATAGCCGCTCTTTGGTCAGAGTAACCACTGGACCATTCCTGC
>NW_011347439.1:240550-274522 GCF_000735185.1 Notothenia coriiceps
TACACATACATACTCACTTCTCATTATCTAGCAGGAATTTACTGGATCACAAATCAAACATGTGAGTGTGTTAGTGCTTGTTTAAATACCAGTGCTGTCAGGACACAGACACACACACACACACACACACACACACACACACACACACACACACACACACACACACACACACACACACACACATACACACACACACACACACACACATACACACACAGATTTTTTTGAAAATCAGGTGAATGGGATCTGGAACTTGTAGATTACTAACTTTAATAATATTCTATTGACTTGAAATTCAATATTTAAAGTCACACTATAATCAATACATGTAATTACCTTTGTATCTACTTATGGTTAAAATTACTAGAAAGCTTTAGACGTGTTCTAGTTGAGAATCAAATAACTAGAAATCTCTACTACAGTATAATTCGTTTTATGGTCTCCCTTTATTTGTGCAAATATTTTAGTAAATTGGGGCATTTTGTCAAGATTGCGGCACAAGCAGTGACCTCACACTGACTCCCCAAACACATCATAGATAGATAAGCTGTCATAAGTCTGAACAGAAGGTTAAACTTTCTAATTTATGTCCTGAGCTTTCTTAATCACTGCTCGTGTGAGAGAGCAGAGACCTGGGAAAGAGCACGACACGCAGAAAGAGAGGGAGGCAGAGAGAGAGAGATTAGAGTGTTTCTTGACAAGGAAAGCCTTTCAAGTTTGCAGGTTTGAAGTGCTAATGACATGCAAATGTGTGTAAATGAGCGTGCACCCACCCCCTATAACTCTCGCTGAATACTTTAAGTGAGTGAATTTCTGTGCTTGTGTTGTGTTTGGGGAAGTTCTGGGAAGTTTGAGTGTTTTGAACTATCTTAGCCACAGTGCGATTCAGTGGGAAATGGACACACTTTGCTCATTTATCTACAAATGTGTCTCACTTTCTTGATTAATATTAGATTAACAAAATGTTTTTGTGACCAATATGCCCTCAGTGTGCAGAATGTTAGTGAAAGATTTCTAAAGTGAATAGTAACTTGTCACGAAGAGTAAGGTAGATCTTTAGATGTTGTTACTGTTGTTGATAATCCATAAATATATTAAGTTTGAAGCGTGGGCTTGAGCTTGTTGTCCAGATAAAGGGGGCGAATGACCAGATCAATGATCCAATTATATTCCGCTGTCAAACAAATCCATAGACTGTGTGGAGAAATATGGAATACTAATCCATTTCGCAGCAGTTAACAACTTTGATAAAAGTTTTATTTTAAAACAAAACAAGTGTGGCAACAGATACAATGAGTTACGGTTCCAGAGCGTTGGTACAGAGAGAGAGCTCAACGTCATGGTAGATTGAGAACAGCAGTTCCTCTCAAATACTTCAGGCCCCATGAGAAAACTTTGCAAATCCGTAGACATTTTGAAAATGTCTGAAATCACACTAGTCTGAGTTTTCGTTTCCCTGTCTTATAGACGATTAGGAAAAGCAGCGTCTCAGGCACACAGCCGTGTAGCTGTGATGATCCTCTTGACTCCTCACATGTCACTTACGTCAAGGCCTCTAATCTCACAACACCCCCGTTTGATCGCATACGCATTAATATGCATATTGATGTATAATATGCAGTGATAAAAGAAAAACCTACGAAACAGAATTCGCCATGGCAGGTGAGAAACATTCATCCCCTCAAAGGACTCATGCAGTCACTGATACCAAACAGATCTCACAATATCAGGGTGGCTCAGAACAGTCCACAAGTGAATTAGAGTGATTAAGATGGATGGATAAATCTGTAAAGCCTTCACACTATACAGATAATCTGTCCTAACTGTAGCTCCCAACCAAGCTCTAATGGGGATTTCCTATTTGATTGTTGGGCTGGATAAATCTGGTGGAAGTGGCCCAATGAGGACCGGGATAATCAGAACTAGTTTGTACTTCCTGTGTATTTTATTCCAAACGACCACACTCAAAGGCAGGGTGGGAAGTTGGTTGTCATAGAGAACGAGAAGACTGTGTATCATTTATCTGGAGATAAATGGTTGACATTTCAGCACAGTATCTCCTGGATGACATTCATAGTGTTGCACCTTTGTCTAATTAAAGAAAGAACCATTGTGTAACTCTTCAAACAGAGCTGGAGAGAAGTTGAAATCTTGGCCCTATTCTCTACTCTGCAAACCTTGTGAAGTCGTTGCGAATTTGGGATCCTCAGTTTCGGGATGTTACAGGAAATAGTCAATCACAGCTATCTCTAATCTGATATCGGAGGTGTGGGAGGATGGGGTTTCAGAAGTCATTCCACCTCTCCTGATGGAGTACACAGGCCTCCTTAAGATTTGGTGAGTGTCCTTCTGTATTTAACACTTTAATGTCAGTGTAAAATTACTTATACAACTAGAAAGTCATTGTAAGACTGGGGACACAAAAGCAGCCCTTTTTAGGTTGAGTGACTTGGCAGAATCAAGGAGAAACACAAAGTAGCCTGAGCTGCCTTGAAGCTCAGCTGGTGGCAATCAAACAGGCCAGTTTGTGAAATAGATTCAAAAATTTCTTCCATTTAACAGCTTTGCAATGCATATTGACAAAACTGTGATTCACCCCAGAAAACGTTCCTGCTTCAGCCTAATTCAGTCGTTAATGTCTGTTAATAATTAATTGAAGGCAATAGTTTATTCCTTAATCTCCCTACGAATAAATAAAGGTTTTTCTTAATATTTATGATTCTCACTGTTGTCCAAGCAATTGTGTAATTAGTGGATAGGGAGACAACAGTACGAGAGCTTTTATATTCTGCCTGTATTTTTGGTTATCATATCCATAAACTAATGACCTTAGTGTTGAAATCCTACAACCCAATGAATATAGGTCCTGACAAGCATTTAGATTTTAAAAAGTTCTCTGTTTCTTTAACTTGCTCAACCCCCGTCTTTCGTTTCTTTGGCTTTCTACCATTCGGAGCATCTCAAGTATAGCACACCATTAGGTCGTACAAGGAGCAGCTGTTGTTATATGCTATACACAGAATATATGGGGGTGTTGATGAGAACCACTGGGAATTAGTGAAAACAATAGCTAAACCTCCAACTCTGCACAAAGCTACAGACGTTTGAGCAGTTCTAGCAAACTTGTTTTGTTGGTTTTTCTTTTTGGCTTGTTTGCCTTTTGAAAGCTGTATTGAAGGAAAGAGCTTTTTTTAGAGCCTTTATAGATTAATACATGTCAAGGTTTTGGCCCATAACAATAGAAATACAATCGATTTAACTATTTCTTAATTAAAGTCTATCAAAACCTGTATGAATCACTTAAGTTATACCTTGGCTTTTTTGGCTTCTTCTGAAATTATAAATCAATAATAAGGTTGAACAATGTGCCATTTCTTTCAAATGATAATTGAATAGTGAATTATTTCAGATCCCCTTTGAATATCTCTTTAAAAAGATAGTTTTCAAAAGAAATAAATGAAGAGGTTTCAGAACTTTCTGCCAAAGGAATGTCTCATAAAACCTTACTAATGGTGTTTTTCCAATACAAAGGTAGTGTCTGAATTAGTTGGCCCCTTGAATTATGTCCTATTGAGGAGATTTTTCTAGTGCTTGTTAAGACCTACTTACACGTTATAATAAAATGCTTTCATTTGACAAGGTTAAAGTATGAACAGACTTTTTAAAATCTAATATGAAACATTATTAAATTTCATTTGAAAAATCGTGTTAGAAGAAGAACAACCCCCCACATTTGGACACAACCCTCCTAATTAACATTATTAATAGTACTCTTTTCTCTTTTTTGTTTGAAATTGACAAAGTCGCAGTTTACAAACCACTATTAAAGGGGCTAATCAGCAACACTGAAGCTTGAGAAATGACAGACCAATTTGCTATCTTGAACCCACTTACTTCCGCCGCATCTATCGCCTCCAGGAATCTGCCTCCGCCTGCAGGGTACAGTAGGACTGAGACAGCTCTAATGAAAGTAACAAATGACCTGCTATTTCGACCAGCGCCCTGCATTAGTCCTTGTTTTCTCTGATTCAAGTGTGTCCTTTGATGCTGTTGGTCTTTGTATTCCTCTGTTTTTTGGTATCTCCTTCTGTTCTTCTGCTAGTTTTGCTAATAGATGACCTCATAAATCATTTTTAAACATGGAGTCCAGATTCAAAAAAATAACTTTAGAACAGATCGTTTCTTTTCTATTATGCAATTACCATATTCTTTGTCATCTTAATGAAGATGGTTTTCAACATCCAATGAACTACAGAAGGCAATTTCAGAAGAAATGATGTGAAGATTAAATGTTGTAAAACTGACCTCCAGTTGGGGCTTTAAAAGTTGAATAATGCCCATAAGTTATGAAATATGTGTGAGGTTTGTTGAAACTGAATTGCTAATTTAAAAGTTATTATTTAAGAGAGTGTGAGTTGTGAATGGAGTTTCGAGCTGAAAGTATGAACACTGCCAGAAGAAGAAACTGCTTGAAAAAGTAAGAAAAGTACTGCGTCTTTGAGTGTGTGTCAAACAGCACTAATTCACTTTTTTCAATCAGCTGTGTGTGTCCAGGTGCAATAAAGGTTTCCATGGTGACGGTATCTGCTGACTATCTCTAAGTCAGAAAGTTCATTTGATAGAAATTCAGGTTTAAAAACAACTCATTGTCCTTTGCTGCAAAATGTCATGAAAGAGAAAAAAAATCGTGAACACATTTATGTAGATATTATATTTGTGGCATCGAATATATGAGAATTGGAGCTTGGTAAAAAAAACTTTCGGATTCCCTCCTAACATTTCTGGTCTCAGTTTCCATCAAAGTCACTCCTGGGCACTGCTGTCACTTTTAAGCTCACAGTGCCAAATGTGTACGTCTGTTCGTTTCCATAGCTGTAGTGAATGAAAGGGCGCACATTTTTGAGCATTTGAAGAGTGAGAACTTAGGGAATGAGAAAGATGATTTGATTTGACCTCTTTCACCAATGTCACATACTCTGGCTGTAGACATTTTGCTAACCTACTAAACTGTTTCTAATTCAGATTTTCTCATAAAATAAATTGCAATATTTCCTAATTGACATTAGCCCTGGATTTTTAATTGCATTTTTATGTTGAGAAATGTGGAATAACAAAGAAATGTGTGGCTATAATAATGATAAAGATTTAGAGCGTTCACAGTTCTCTTTAGAGACTAACCTTCATTACCCACTTCTTATCACCCAAAAAGTATATTTATATCTTCATTTAGGTTGTGGTTGAACAGCCATCCACATAAACCAGAAAAAAACATAATCCAGTCTCTCTTAGTCTGTTCACTGACTTTCTGCAAATGAACATATCGATTACGGGCTTGCAGGATTAAGAAGCCTGCATTGAAAAGAACAAACAGCTTGGGAACAAAAAACCTTTTAACAATGGGAACCCAACTATCTGAACAAGCTTCCCACCATTGTTGAGGAACCAGACACTGTCTGAGTGTTTAAGTCCAGACTCCATTTATTCAGCACATACAGCCCACCTTAACTCCCACCTCGTCAGCCAGTCTCTTTTATGTAGTGCCATGCGGAGTATCTTCCACTTCCCTCTACAGATGGTCCCAGTATTGCACATTGAAGTGCACACATACAGTTTCCATGGTTATATGCACACTGACACTTACTCTGGCATCATTTGCTAGAGCTTGTTTTACATTTGTTACATCTCCTCTTTCATGCACATGAGACTGTCATGTCTTGTACTTTTTCCTCGTGAAATTCACACTTAAGACTTTTGGAAATGAGGAATAGATAACCCTCTGTTCTCCTACTTTCATTTAAACAAATGTATTTAAGCATCCAATAAATGTACCACTGAACTAAATGATGAGAAAATATCCAAAGACAATAAACTAATTAGCAATAACTGCAGGTGGCCGCTGAAGGAACCTCACATTTCATTTAGAAGAAAGAACAGTTTAAATTGGAGAACAGCATGTGATTGGTAATACGAATGCAATTTGAATTTACATAAAATGATGGAAATAAGTATATTATTTGGTGAAAAGAAGTGATAAGCATGCAAATGTGTGTACTGTAGGCTATGTGCACTTTCATATATGCAAATAACTGCAGCCTCATTGACCATCATACAAACAGTATATTGAATATATATATATATATCTATTCAAGAGTCAAGTATATTCTTTGTCATACAGGGTTGCACAAAGAAATGCAGTTTTACCTTAACTTTTTTGTCTTAACTTGAGCAAGCATCAAAAAACGAATTTATCATACACAGGGAGAAGTGAGTGTCATGCAATGAAGGAAATTCATTTCCCCAACAAATAAGACTTTTCTAGACATTAAATCTTCAGCAAAAGAAAAAAAAACGTATGAAAGCATAGTCTGTCTCTGAGAGGAGATGAGTCAGGAAGGAAAGGAATAAGGGAAACAAGAATAAAGTGGAAAATGTATCACAAGGTCAACTGACATAACCGTCCATTTTAGGCTGTGCAGTGCTTCCTGTAGGCACAAAAGCTATCGGAAATATCGACAAAATGCTTATTTATTTTGGCTGACACATTGTTTTCTCACATAGCCAAAATAGCCATTCCACATGACAAGTGCTAAGCCGTACGTCAGAGAGGTGTTGCTGCGTGATATAACTGCTTTATATGTTTTTAGTAAGAATGGAAACTCTTTTTTTCCTCTGGGTGAGTCATGTCAGTGTTCAGAATCTTAAATGGATAACATCATAAAAAAAACATTTGTGAACATTCATTTTTTCTCACTGCAGCAAGTAGGAGTATTGCATGTTATAATCTGATTACAGGCCGGGCATCTACTACTGTTTGGCAGCACACCTAGAGAATATGTAAGGTGTTGCAAAATGGATTGTATGTCGTATGCATCTGCCTCGGTTACGCATATTTATGTATTTAGCACATTTGTCACTGTGAATCAGTATTTCTAAATGATAAGTATGATTGAGTTGAACACAGCTCTGTGGCCTCTGTTTAATTCCTTAGTAAATGAAGATCATTTGTAATACCCTTGTACAAGCATTCATTCGTGTCTCCAAGATAAAGAATGAGATGTTGTTGTGTTTGGGCATGCAGTTCCCCCCCGCAGCCTGGCAAACTAGCACCAGTAGCTCCTGGTGTTCGCTGTTGGAGTTGTTTGGTTATGGTTCGGTCATGGTTACCGTAGGCCACTGAGAATCCCTGTAGACTTCTGCTTGGACGGGTGTATGATTTGCTTACCATGTCTTATATAAGTAGTGTTTCTCTCTCTCTCACTCTAAGGCGTTTCACTGATGGGAACATTTCACCTCAACTTGCCAATAGTCCAAGTGTTTGTTAACACTACCATTGTATCTGCGGATATACTGTACTTAATATAAATAGATTCATTATTGAAGTTATGAGTATTGCTCAGCAGGGGGTCTGTTAACTCATGGGGGTTGGACAGAAGCACACCCTTTGATATAATGCAATCTAATGCAACCCAAATGCAATAAGTATAACCTTAACAAAGCTTACAGTGATCAAAGGGTCGGGTGTGATTATTTCGGAGAACGGATTCCACTTAATTCATGAGGCTTTGATATTGTTGTAGAGCATTATCCAAAAATAAGAAACCCATTACAATGTAATGCGATAAATCAAAACACAAAATACATTTAACTATATGCTTCATTAAAGTGCTGTTTATCACAGTGGATCGACTATTCAACTTTAGTGCTATTATGTTCAACTCAATTCACCCATGCTACTTAACTGAAGAAATATTTAAGTGGCATTAACTGTTGTGGGTTTTTTGTTGGCCACTAGGGAACAGCCGAACAAGCATATGATCACTTTATAGAGTGATTTTTATGAACATATTATCAAACAGTTGCTTTTTTAAACACCCTACGCAATATTTATTAGGAATCTTGTCCACTTGTGCTGTTATATAAGTTGAATGTTCCCTCTAGCTCTAACCCTTTTTTGGTCTGCACCCATTTATGAGCGTTTTTGCTGAACACAGCTGCCAGCCGAGATAAATCCATAAAACCAAAACAATTAGACAAATTGTGCTAAAATGCTCCTTACAGCTGTAGAGTCATGTGTGTTTTTTGCAATCACTTTTCATTAAGATCTGCCCCTTCCACCGAGGTCTTCAAAACCGGCCTTAAGACCCTCTTCTTTCGGCAGGCCTTCTAATAAACTTTGAGCATGGTACACCTGGAGTATTGCCATTTTTTATCGCTATCTCCGACTTTTATTTTATTTTATTTTTTTAATTGTATTTATTTATTTTTTAATCTTTCAAATTGTATCAGTGTCCTGATGAGAAGCGCTATATAAATTAAATGTATTATTATTATTATTATTATTAACCCTTTCACATAACATACGTTGATCTGATCCATTATCAAAATGTTAATGGTCGGCTTTATACATCAGTCTGTCACCATAGCAAATGGCCATGCATTAATGCAGCTTTGAATTGCCTTGTGTCGAAAGGTGCTATATAAATAAACTTGCCTTGCCTTATGCTAATTTACACTACGAGGTTTCCTTATCATTTACCACTTGAAGCTGACTTAAAGGTATGAATGTACTTTGTGTTACTAATGGAATATGTGAGAGTAACCACATGAAGCAGTATGATTAGATGATGACATGCACTTTGAATGATACACCATCAATACTTTTCCTCTGTTAAGACTTTTAAACACTGTCAATACTAATGATGTACTTTTACAAATGGTAAAGTAGTATACTCATTGTGTTTATATCGATCAACTTTCTCTATGCTGGTAAAGTTCCCTTATTATGAAATGCTCCCACAGTAGCACTTCACCTGACTTAAAGGCAGATTGTAATCGCTCTGCTGTCAGAGAGGTGCTGATGATAGCAATCAGGAAAAGTGGCAGGACTGTGTATCAGTTTCCGGACCTCATCTGTGGAGAAAGGAGATAGATAATTTAAACCAAAGTCAGTGAGGTCAGCAGAGGAAGTAGTGGGGAGAATTGAGGACAAGGCCGGTGGGTATAGTTAAGAGAAAGAGCCTTTGAATATTGTCTATCTTCACGTCAAGGCAGGTGACAGAACCCTGAGGATGAGGGTGAACAGAGATACAGAGAGAATTATTTTCAGAGTTAAAAAGAACAGGATTGGAATTAGACGAGAAGGGTTGAGTTAGCAGCTGAAATAAATGCCGATAAGAAGGTGTGGAGGTCATCAGACAAGGGAGACTTGAGCCACTTTCTTCCAGCAACCTGAAATCGTGCTTGCTCGAATTTGCAAGGCTTCAGACAGCAAAGAGGCAGACGGATTGCCAGGGGAAGTCTAGAAGAAGTGAACAGAGAAGGTCAAAGGAGGTGCAGGAGCAGATAGACATTAGCACTTAGTGTAGCCCGATCACAGAGAATGGTGTCAAGTTGAGGAGATGACAGTAGGATGGATAAGGATGTATAGAAGCCACTGGCTATATTGCCCGTTTTGACAGGGTAAAGGATGACATATTGAACCTGAGCATCTTGGGAGTTAAATGGAGCAAAAAATAGATACTATATTGAATGCTACAGTGCCATAAAAGAGTCTGACAGAACAGTTTGGAGGGAAAATAAAATTCACCACGCCATCTTAATAGAAATCTATATAAGCCATCCATTTAACACTGCAGAAAGTCTAGGAGAAATGAGCACCATCGATAGTGCTGGAGAAAAGGAGGGTATAGCAGACGATTTAAGAATACATATATTATTTCTATGCTCAAGTACAGCAGAGTTTTTCCTCTTACAGCTGACTCCTACAATACATTGAAAAGTGATTAGATTTAGATCAAATAAAACTTGAATAAACTGTTCAATTCTTCTATAGTTTGCATATGAATTGCTTTCAAAATATTCACGAGCCATATCTCTCTTTCCTACTCCAATGCGCTGTCAACAAGCCTATCGTAGCGGCCTATACAGTACTTATTTATAACGTTTATTATGCATACTGAACAATCAGATGTCTTCCCCTCACAGGAGCTACTGCAAGTGTGTTAGGCTTGAATCAAAGCTCTCTCTACCATCTGCTGTGACTCTATCCAACCATTGACGGCAGTATTTTTTTCTAGCTTCACTCAACGTGATGAAATGTTTGGAACTATGCTTCAAGGACAGCAATGGTTTGTGTTTGACTGGATAGAACCTTTGAATAATTTGAGGTAACCTCAAACAAATGAAAGCTCTTGTAAAAATGAAACTCTGCTCACGACAAGACAAGCTCTTCAGAATACCTTAGCAATGATTGTTTTCTGATTTTTTTTGGCTAAAACATACACTTTGATACAACTCACTACTTCCTGTTTGAAATAATAACCTTATTATTACATTTCTCTGCCTCCAAAATGTTTCTTAACTTACTCTCCCTTATTTAATTCCGTTTTTTTTTTTTTAAATGTGTAGCTGTTTGTATTAAGCTAATGAGTCTCCCGACACATGTGTTTACGTGCTGAGGTGGCGTAATTATCCCTGAGCTCCAGTTGTTGTGTCACTTTTGTGAATATATTTCTATACATGTTGTTGGGTTTAAAATGGCATGCAGCTAATTTGACACATTAGGATCAGTTTATTTTGTCATGATTAGCACTATTCAGCCTTTAAAAACTGTTCCAAAGCATCTGTGTTACATAAAAAGCAGCCTGAAGGTGTTGGCTTTTAAAGAAGGGTCTAATGAAACATACTTGTTGAGGTGAATTATAGGATGTTTCTTAGCTTGACCCATTCGAGGAAAGTCAGTATATGTTGGCCTATGCTGTTTCCATATTGACTATTTCTCTATCTGCCTCTTGTGAGTTTCCCACCTTGTTTTTCCTCTCATGGCTCTCTCCCACTGCCATAATCATATAAGCAGTAAATATGTGTTGACATTTATATAAGATAGCCAGAGGGTCAGAGGTGATCGTTCAACTGGACGAAACAGAACTGAGGTGTCCTCGAGCGAGCCTCGTCCCTGCGGGAGGGAGTAAATTAGACGTTTGACTTCCTCTGTGGCAATCAATAATAATCACACTACTATTTCACATGTTTGATGGTTGGCAGTGAATGAGCCCCCACAGCAATAAGATCAGGTATAGACAAAAGAACATTTCATATTAGAGTTTAACACTGCTGGGCCTGTTTGCCACACTTAACTGTGGGTTTACTCCAAAGGGAACAGATTACAGAAATCTAATGGGGAAAATCACATATCCTTTGGCTCACAATTGTATTGCAGCAGGTTACATGCATTCGAATGTGAAAGGTTAGAAGTAACAAAAAAGGCAATTATCTTTATTCAGCATTTCAGAAAAATCCCCTGAGAAATGGTAAACAAACCAAAAGGCCAACTATTTTGTACCTTGCCAAGCTCTCAGCATATGCATATTTAAGGCTCAAGTGGAAAGCAACCATTACATTGAGTTTGCAGTCTCAGAAGACCATACAGTAACAGAGCTGCAGATTGGTCGATTTACATTTGTTGCTCTCTGTGGTGAGATGCTTTCTTTTTGTCATCCTCACAAAAATCCATATAAAGGTCTCTTGGTGTTTATAGAGAAAGTATAAAAAAATCTAAGAAATCCTATTTGTTATTCTTCTTGCCTCTGCGGCTCTTGTTTTGCTGTTACCAGTCTTTACAGTGATGCACTAGCCGGTTGCAGAGATTTTATAGTTACTTTATCACCCTCCATTAGCACCAGTGTCCTGCATTACAGCCATGTCAGTGACGGATCAATACGATGCAGGGGAGTTTGAATTGGCCACAGAGAGCTCCTTGATTCTTCCTATAAAATGTGTGTGACGTGGAGAGGTTGACACCGCTCACTGTGGCCACTAAAACCAATGAATAATATTTCATATCACCAAATGAGCAACCAAACGGAAAGCTCAATGGGCCCACCTGCCGACACTGTGCTCAGACTAAATGCAGAAAACACTGAGAACCATTTGGATCAAATTGGGCACTTTTCCGTATTGAATGCCGTTCAGCTTACGGTACATGTGCAATTTTAGATAACTGATTCTGTGGATAAAATATGTATGATATGATCAGTTGTACATGTCAACAATTGGGCTGCTGGCAGCTGTTTTGGTTGTAGATATGGTTGTGTGCCTTTTAGATCAGTGCATTTATCACTTCTCCCCGCACACATATCATATCTGCATTGTTCCTGGATTGAAGCAGACAATGCAGAATACTAATCACTGTGACAGCATGGCAACATTCATCTCTGGTATTGACACTAGAGTGTTACTGCAAGCAAAATCAGATAGTTATGTGTCTAGATGTGTCAGTGGGTGTATCATCGCCTGACTGGGAGAGAAAAGTCATATTGAAAAGAGCTGCAGGGTTGCCACAGTCTAGTGAAAACACTTCCAGTCATCCTAATTATCCTCATCCATTGTGAGGTTATTCAGCAGGGTTTTCTTCTCTGTGAATGGAAGTTGGAAAATGAGGCTAGGCTCAGTTAAATCTGACCTGGGTCAAACTTATTGAAAATGCACTGCTAGTTTCTTAAAGCAAGACATATAACAGCCCGGCTTTTCTCTCTTGTCAGAAGCAGGGGAAAAGCAGGGGTTGTCATCCCATTGTATCTAGGACAGGAAGTGAGATTGTGATCCTAATCTGCTCTGAGGAAGTATTTAAGTGGAGTAGAGTCTATCGAAAATTGACCCAAAAATCTATAGTTTCAAAGTCACATTTGTGATAGGAACCCTTTGTAGTACAACTGAGCAGAATTACTCGCTGACACATCGCGGCGACAGTGATGCTGAGCCTATTTCTGTTTTACTGGTAATGATGTGAGATGGATCAAAGGTACTACAAAGGTATGCTTGAGGGTTATCTTTAAAACAAAAAAATCTTCCACACGTGCTGGACAAAATATTCATATGTGCTCACCTAACATCCTTTCCAGAGTTCATCCTCCTTTGTTATGCAATCTGGCAGGAGGCTACCTCCTGAAACCCACTTGTGCTTGTCCTATAGTCTGCCTCGCTGAGCCTCAACCTGCGTATGGGAACGACAGAACACTCTGCTGTTAATGTACCATGGTGTGCAGACTGCACCTGGAAGTGCTATTTTGAGGCGTAAGAGTATTCTATACGTGTCACCTGTAAGATTTGTTGAGTTTCAGGAAGGTACCCCACTGCATTATTGTCCCTTTTGAACAAGGTCGTATGGTAAGGCCGTCTCGCAATAGGTTGATAATGGCATCGCAGTTATTTTTAAGTTGCAATGATTCATACGAAATAATTAAGTTTGATTACTGTTAAACATCTATCGCCAAATAAAGACCTTTGCTTAGCAGTATTGTAACTTTGTAATTTGCCTTATGCTGCAACTAGAAGCCAAATGCCACCCCCATGAGATGGCTGAAACATCTCATCTTGAAAATGACTTTTCTTTGTTCCACTTCTATTCCACAGTTATGTTTTTAAAATGACACAAGAAAATAGCACTTTTAATCTTATTTACCCCCTCCGGCTGAAAGCGTGTTGGCCTTCTCTGTGACCATCAAAACATGTTTTTGGACCGTCTAGGGGGAAGCAGATGGTCCTCTCTGCACTTTACAACCTGGTACTGATGCACGAGGCACGATGCACACTGTTGACTGCAGGCTCATTTACACTTAATTGTGGTCTAAAATTATTAACAAATGACAAAAGCAAAACTTCTTTCTTTAAAACTTACAGTTGACCAGTTTACATTTTAAATGCAAGATATGTAGGCAGGAGGTTTCCAACCAAAGTTAGTTTTTCTTATGTACATCAGCACAGGCTTGTTTTGCATTTAGTATACATATTTATAGGTTGAACATATAAGGTTTAGCATAAGGATATACTAAAATCTGCATAGAGATAGAACTTTAGATATTACCCAGTCAATCCAATCCAATTATGTAAATGTGTTGATATGTTGTTGCTGTCTTTGCAGTCTGCAAACATGAGTTGTTAGATTATCTCTTTGCTTTTGCTCACAACGAATATTGGTATACACTCATCATAGGAAAACTATTATTTTCTATTAATCTATTACCATTCATAAATCATTGTTGATCTGAGGTGAGACTTGAAGTCGACAGCAAACAAAGCAGTAGGCCGGTTGTGCGCAATATTTGTATAAAGTCAATGAAGCTCGCAAAGAGAACCAGTAGTATTAATCTTCTGTCTCTTTCTTAATGTCTCCTATTATCAAATATTCACTCAATAATCAAACATGTAACTGGTGATTGAAGGTCCTTCGACATTCCGAATGGCATAATGCTTTATGTTGTCTAGGCAACCATTATATCTTGCTAGATGAGTGATGTCTTTTGAGTAAACGATGCCTTTTAACATCTGCAACGCTATAAATGCAATGAACATCAGAATAAATAAACTCAATATCAGGAGCAATAGATCCATGAATAACTCATGACCATTACTCCAGTGATGAGTAAACTATCGCCCTGAAATGATTATTGCAGTTTAAGTGTCACTTTAAGATATAGGATCTCATCCATTTGTTTCTCGAATCGTTTCTGAATTATAAACCACTGGCTTTGTCTAAGTTTCTGATTGATAGTTGTAGGAGGTCTTTTTATGCTAGATTGATGCTATCATTAATACTCTTGATTTATAAAAGAAGTAAAAATAATGATTTCATTAAGAATTCACATTTGTCAAAGTGCTTTTTTTAAGTAATGGGATCCTGCATTGTGACCCCAATTGTTTACTCATGTGCTATTTTGAATTGTCATTTCATACCACGTTTACTGTCTATTTCATAAATGAAGGCTAAACATAACTGAATGTCTGCAGAGGTTTAAAGAAATGACTTTCTGAGCAGCAAATCAGATTATACTTTTGATTAAGTGGCAATTTAGTATGGGAAATAGTAAATGCTGTAATGGTGGTTTGCTCGGAAGTCTTTCACCCCTTTTAAATCAGATTTACAAACATTTTATATCCAAATCTCAAGTGTTGCGAAATGGAATATCATCCTTGACCTGGCTTTTAACAGCAAAAGAGTGTTTGCTGGTTTAGCATGAGCCCTATGTTTGTGCCTATAATAGTTCTTGTTTGTAATGATCATGCTGTGATTTGGAAAGCAGAAAGATTGCCTCAAAATATGCGGCGGGGAAAAAGCTGAAATACAGCAGTTTTACAGATAATTACAATATATTATTGACTCGTTAAATATTTTAAACATGAGTTTGAAGCTGTGGAACTTATTCAAAAACAACTGTGCTTTCATTTATATGCACAGCCCACCCAGTGATTGTGTTTTGCAGAGAAGTTGCCATTTCAATTATTAACCGTAGTTGACTTTTGTTGCGAAACCAAAGCCAGAAAACCTTCATCGGATTGTTCACTCATAATGAATATTTTAACTGAAACCAAATGTAATATAGAGAATAAATTACTTTTTTGGAGGCGTCCGTGGTCAGATGAAATGACTTTCTATTATTGATTGGATTAGAAAACAACACAGAACACAGTGTTGTATCAGAGAATTTAATATTATTTTACACAAAGTGGGGCAAAGCTTTACCACAAGCTTTAAATAATTACACAACAACAAAATCAGTGCCTTTTATATTTACTATTGAATATAACAAAACCTTCAAACTAAACCAAGAAAAAATCACTGGTGCCTTGTCAAAAGAAAAGACGAAAAATAAAAGCTTGTTGTTATCATTGTGAGTTGGAATCTTTTGTGACCAACTTTTTATTGTTTTTTTTGTTGTTGCCCTCACAGAGGGACTTATATACACAGATACAAATTAGATAGACAATAATACAAAAAGAAAAGACAAAGAAAAAATATAGGGAATCCCTTTCCCATGCCACCCGGTACTTCCCCCTTCCCACCCATCTTGCCATTTCAAAGAAAATCCTACCTGATGTTTGTTAGCAATCGTATATATATTATTTATATTATAACATAACAATTTAGTTATGAGTTGGAATCTTGTAACTTTCTTTTATAAAGCATTTTGAATTTCCTCTCAAGACTTGCAATAATAAGTATGATGATTTTCCAGAACAGGATATTATTTACATTGAGAGAAAATGCAGAACCTCAGAGAAGAAGAGTAAAAACAATAAGCTGATCAATAATTATTAATAGGAACAAAATAGAGTTTAAATTGTGTCATATCAAAGGAAAGACAGTGGGTGTGAATAAGGAACACAGTGGTGCCCTTTGCCACTTTACATTAGATAAATACAGGTTCGTCTGTGAGTATAAGAGTATTTAAATGTCGAGAATGTTTTTTTAAGAGCTTTTATATGAATGCTCTCGAGCAGGGTTAAGGTTACAGTAACTGAAAAAAAAAAAACACTTACGTATAGAGAGTAAAACAGAAAATATATGGCAAACAAAACATAGAGGAAAGCAGTATTTCAGCCAGGAGACTAATATTCCCAGGTACAGATAGAAAGCCTCAAAGCATCAGCAAGGGTCAAACTAAAATATTTAAAAGAATGAGCAATGAATAGAACGTTTCTAAAACATAATTACATTGTCTTCCTGCAGGAAGTAAAGGCTTTTTTTTTTAAAGATATCCCTAACTTTCTGTGAGGGGGTAGTAAGCACTCCTGAGAACACCCTGAAAAACGGAGAAGATGTGCAGGGATTTAGCATCACTTTAGCTTTAGGATCCTTCCAATAAATGGGGCCCTGGTGTAGGCTGAGGTGCTTTGTGGTAAGGAAATTGGAGAAATAAAAATCGTATTCCTGCACCCTTTCTCCAGATTTCAAAAGGAAAGTCCTAAAAGCTCAAATATTTGGAAAGAATCAAAGAAGGATGAAACTGAAGCTTTGCCAGTGATTGGTAAATGTTACTTTAAACCTCATGGCTCCACTGTGGTAAAAAAGGAAGGCTTGCTCCAGCAAAGAATCGGCTATTACAGTAAGTAAGGTAATGCTGTGCATGGATTTTAAATAGTTAAACATGTTGGTAGCAAAGTAAAAACTCTAAGAAAAATGATTCAGCAGTGGTGTGTTATGGAGCTGTAAATGTAATGGCAAAGCACTTAAAGGGGACATATTCTCTTGAGAAATGTACAGCTCACTGCTTCTTTGAAGTATACATGAAAGTTTCCCATTTCAAGCAAAACATCTCTTTAGTTTGACCCCTAATTTCAAAATAAAAGGCAACCAATATCCTAACAGACAAAATAAATAATGTGTGAAAAACGTTCTGATTCATCATGAACAAAACAGATGCATTCAAGCGCACAAGGATTGAAAACAATCCACGTTTGTTTTTCTCATTTATTTCTTATTTCTGACGTAAATACGATAAGAGTTTGTGTTTGTGCACAGCGTGGACATGCACAGTGAATCATTGTATGCAGGGCTTAGAGGCAATATTGCCAAAACATGCAGATACACTGCCAACAATGCTAAGATTCGGCTTAAAATTTGACCGCCTACCCACCCCTCACCCCCCAAGGATGACAGCAGCCTGGCATTTTGCTCTGAAATGTAAAGCCTCTCACTCATTTGTATCAGTCTGGAAAGGCATCAGCACAGAAACAAATGATTCCCCGCCCGAAGTCAAAGCGTTTTGTTTTTTTTGTTTCCTGCTGAATTTGCATGGATCCTCATGCTGTCGCTTCAGTCCTCTGATAGCAGTTTGGACACAAATTAATGACACCAGTGAGGCCCCTCCAGACGCCACAGAGGTTCAGTGACTCGTCTTTAAACATTCATGTGTTCCCGAAACAATTTTCTCTGTCTAATCTGAGGACGTTAGCAGGAGCGTAAATTATTCATTAGCAGGTTGTCTGCCAGTGAAAAGGAGGTTGTGAAAAAGGAAGAGATCAGTCATGATGGGCCTGGACACATTAGCACACAGTGATAAACATGCACAAAGTCACTTGCATGCATACAATTAAGCCATGCAAAGCGAGATCCACATTAAAGCTAGAATTTAGGGCTGCAACAAACATCGCATGGAGTCATTACGTGACCAGAGAACCGACCATTTCTGATGTGCCTATTCCATGTGGTTTGGTTGACATGTTAAAATTGATGAATTATAAATCAATTGGTCAATCGTGTATTTAATAATTATTCCTTTTTTGCCGCTTGCTCCATTAATAATTTCATGATTTATTCATTACGGTTTCATAATATCAGGGCTTAAAGGATTATCCTGGCGTCATTTATGTTTTGCTTTTGTCAACAAATCCCATGAGAAGAATCAAACCCACAATCTGTTGTCCATCATTCAATACTGTCCATGCCCCGTCTCTGCCACTTAACCCCATGTCATGTGATTTTACTGAAGACATATATCTTAGAAACTCGTCAAAAATGATATAGATATTTGAAATGGTTGTAATTTGTCCTAAAACATCTGGACCATGTACGTTTTTTTAATCTAACCTTACACTATTAAATATGGCATTTGTAGGTGACTGACGCTGTTATATCTATCCATGCTCTCACCAAAGCAGCCAGACATCAATCTTACCCCACAGAGCCGTCAGCTGCTTGTCTATAGCTACTAAATGGGTTGGTTTGTTTGTTTGTCCTTGGTGAATCCAAATGAACTAAAGTCACACAATAAGGCAAACTAAATAACTGATCTAGACAGCGATACGTCAGAAACTCCAGAGTTAAAATGACTGTTTTTGTCAATGGAGTCTGGTAGCTTTTGAAAGAACATAAATAATGGCTTCAATTCCACGTCAGAGAGGGCTGTCTCAGAGCAGCAAATATTCTAGATTGTCTTATTTGCTCTCAGTTGGCTAAAGTAGGTTTTCTGACGCCCCGGTCCACAGCTATACTTTGCTTAGCTTCAATGACTAATGGGGCTTTCACACCAACGCTAGAGCCTGAAAAGCACAGTTTTTTCCTGTTCACACCGCAGCGGAGCCGCCTCTAAGCTCCTCATGTAACCTGAAGTGTTGATGTTGATAACAGTCAGAGTCAGTGTGTCCTGGGTCTTTTTGATGTAGCCCCTGCAGATAGGAACAATCTGTGGCACCAGGTTTTGGTCCATGGTGGAAGGGGTCAGCCACAATCTCTCCTGGCTGTCTCAGGGCCCTGGGGGCGGACAGTTCCTGGAGGGGCGGCAAATTGCAGCCAATCACCTTCCCCACAGAGCAAATTATTTTCTGCAGCCTCCACTTATTCTTGGCGGTGGCAGAGGCTTACCAGATGGTGGTGGAGGAGGTGAGGATAGACTCGATGGTGGCAGAGTAGCATCAGTGCCTTTGGCAGGTTGAACTTCTTCAGCTGCTGCAGGAAGTACATCCCCTGCAGTGATGTTTTCATGAGGTCGCTAATGTTTCGGCTACAACTTGAGGTCCTGGGTAATGATGGAGCCCAGGAAGCGGAAGGAGTCCACTGTGGCAACCTGGGAGTCACACAGGGTGAATCCTTAAATCCACAAACATTTCCACCGTCTTCAAAATATTTAGCTCTAAGTTGTTTTGACAGCACCCGGTAACCAGATGGTCAATCTTCCGCCTGTAGGCCAAATCATAGGATGTGGTCCATGGACTTCAGGAGCTTGACGGACTGGAAACATGAGGTGCAGCTGTGGGTGTACAGGGAGAAGAACAGAGGTGGAAAAAACGCAGCCTCGAGGCGTCGAGGGGAACCTGTACCGCGAGTCAGAAACAAGTTTCCCCCACTTGTGGTGCTACTTCCTATCATAAAGTTGGGATAGATAAGATAACTCAAATTCATGATTTTATAACTGTGTACATGTACAGGAATTGGAAGATGCTTTTATTATGATTATGATGCCTTTGGACAATCAGCATTTTCGTTTACGGCCATCAAGCACTGGAATACTCTTCCAGTTGAACTTAAAACCTGTACTGATTTTAACTCGTTTTCCCATGGTGCAAAAAAAATGATATTAAGCAACCAGTCATGCCAACATTAATTACATTGTAATCTGAGTTTTTAAAAAAAGAAAATATTTTGAACTGTATTGTCATATCTTAGATATTTTATTTATTTGAAGTGTACTAAGTATTATGTTCGTAACATGTATTTAAATCAGGCTTTGTAATTATTTGAGTGACCGAGATCATGTAAGTGTACTATGTATTAATTTATTGAGCAGTACTTAAATCAGGTTTTAAAATTGTTTGACTGATAGAGATCATGCAATGTTATTATTTGTATTGATTGTTATGAACCTGTCTGAGGACCACAGATGGAAATTAGCTATTAGCTATAATCTGGCATATTGCATCTCTTCTCTTTGCTGAGATTAATGTTTTTGTATGCATGGTCCTTCTATAAATAAATACAAATTAACAAAGTGTTATATATGTTTTGATTTCAAATCTGAAATTGTTCAGTTTCAATTTGCTTATATACACAGAATCCATCCCTTTAGTTTAGTGCTATCGAACTTTAGATTTAAGTGACACTATAACACATTATTCCTCTTTTCTTTCAAACTAGACATCACTGTTTTTTCTGCAGTAGTTATAGTGTTGAGTTTATACAGTATGGAAAGGGTAAAACATTTAGTTCTCATATCGTTAACCGTGTAACATGAATCCGACCCCTTTTTATCTGTTAATAGGTCAGTTGGACAAACGATTGTTTTTTGGCATCTGCTTGTTTACTCTCTGGGTTGGATGCCCACTGACACTGTGGGCAATGTGCCATGTGGGGTGTGAGGGCTCTGCATCCATAGTGGAGGCTTGCAAGAGGATGTGTTAGAGTGCTGATAAGAGCTACCTGGGACACCTTCTGAACATTGAGTTGATAAAGCGGGGCATTTGTGTCGACTGCAGCTTAGGAGGAATTATCTTGTTGCTTATAGAGCGAGTCAAAATTAGCTAAATCAACCAACGCTCCAAAATATGGGACATCACATAGCTATCACTCTGTCTGGGTAAAACAAAACTTTCATAAGTTTGACCTGAAGAAGTGGAACAAATATTTTGCAGAGATACCACGCAATCCCTTGACACTCTCCAATGGTGTTGTTTTTAATAAGGTTTCCTCTTATCTCATTAATTTCCCTTCCAATCCTCCAGCCTATATCCAGGAGTCCTGATTGTTGTTTAAAGCTTTACATCTCTCCGGTTTCTTCACATTGCCAAAATTGATTACGTCCAACTATTTATTTTTGTGTCTCAAATTGTTTTGAAATGATTTTGCATTTAAGCAATATAACCTGTTATGCTAACTTGAAATTTCGCCTGGCGCTTGTTCTCATGAATTACTTTTTATGCAATAATTTTGTTTTACCTCTCCTCTGGTCTGACATGGCCAGAATGCAAACTACTCGACTAAGTATGGTGCAAAGGCAATCAGTTCACTCGGTGTTGAAAGCAACGCCACATTTGCATAATAATATTTCAGTTTTGCATGCCCCCTGAATAGAGATACGAGATCTGGATCATGGAGTTGCAATGCAAGATAATCAGCTTTACTTAATAGGTCACGTATTTTTCAAGTTAGGATACTGTTGTATTGGAGCTTTAAGGATCTCTCAATTGTCATTAATAAACTGTAATGTTTATGTCTTCATTTCCAGTATTAACATCAAAAAATGGAAGACTGTTGTACAGCCTCATTGGGTTTGATCTTTTAAAATGTATGCTGTATATTAAAGGCCATGACAAACACAGGGTAAGGTAAACTGATTATGGCTGCATTAATCCTTTTTTTTTTTTTTTCTTCTGGCACTCGCTCATTCTTTGGTACTAACATTTCCCTTTTCCCAATTCATTTTAGCTAAATGTCACAATTCCACTGAGTTGATTGCAGGGTTATCAGATCACCTGTTGTGCATGGTGTAGGGACTGGCTCCAAATAAAAAAATTGAGAGCAGCTTGGTGCATTCCCCCTCTTGGCCAATCAGGATGTGACAAAGCTCTTTCTTTAGTGCCTAAGAGAGGAAGGAGAATTTCATACCCAGGGCATACTGATGAATCCTTGACTTAATAAGGCACACCTCATTTGAGCTGATATCAATGCCAGAAACTCATCGCTGTAGGCCCTTTTCTGACTTCTTTGCTGTCTTTGCTTTTCAGATTTAGGGTGATTTTGAGCATTTGGAAACTAGCTGGAAGCAGAACTCAACAACAAGCTGAACAACACACAAACATTTCTTATATAATGGCTAAAAATAAACATATAACATGAAAGCGAACTATTGTGTTTATACAACTGGCAGACTTAGAAAAGCATTGATTCCAGTAGGGGTCGTGTGTACTTAAAGCTCTTCTCTATCCGGCTCTTTAGCTTGCTAGCTATTATGTTCAACATCTACTTGCTACCTTCGTCAAGCTATTGTAAAAATGTACTAAAGCTGTCTGTTTGGTGCTGGGCAGAAACATTTCTCAGTAAAACAGCTTCCTGCTGTATAGGCTACTGTAGCTGTAGGTCTTAAAACCAAAACACAAGCTAAAGATGCTCAAACGTTCTGTATGGCTATAGGACATTGCAGAATTGGGTGATCATTTTTGATTTTTTCATAATTTGTCTCTCATTAGGCAGTACACATGGGAGCTTATTTGACACATCGGTCTTAGAAAAATGTTGATTGATGCAGCTTGGCGTTCATGGCTGAAATTACCCAAGAAGTGAATGTAGTTTAAGCGTGATTGACTAATTTCTCAAGCCATGTTGAATGGAGGTTTTGTCTCTAATGAGAATGAGAATGAGCAAGGTGTGTTCTGAAGTCCAACACACACATCAAGATAGCTGCCCTTATTATTTTCAATCAAAACACACAAGGCTACCTTGGATTCTTAGTAGTGATTCATTGGCTATGTCTGTGTTCGCCTTATGGGCTCATTAAACACAGCTAAAATGTCATAAATCAGGCTACTTTTCGCTCTATGTGGTCTCATACAATACAACCAGGATACGTTCTACAGGCTTGTTAAACCATCACACTTAAAACACAAGGAGTTAGGCTGTCACATGTTGAACTGTTTATATATATATACATATTATTCTGTAATTAAAATCAGTGAAAATATCAAAGGTTTTCATAGTGTTTTTGAGGGGACACACTCACTTGTCATTAATAAATATGCAAACCTAAATAAGTGCCTTAGCTAATATAAAGTGCCAAGGTAAAATGATGTAGCATTTCTTTTTTTGTGAGGATTTGTGCAGTTGTAATTCAAACGCAAACGATTATTGTAGTAACATCTGGCTTCTTAGTTTTCTTTTTGGCAGTGTAGTGGTAGCCTAGTTTGTTTTAACTATGTTATTCTCCTGCGTATAGGAGAATATTTTGGCTCGTCTGAATTAGCTGAAAGTATGAGCATTATGCGCTTGCATTGCATTGAGTAAGTTAACCTATGAATAATAATCGCCTTGCTGCTTAAATGAGGTTTAATCTACTTTCATGCCACCAATCCCTAGGTTTCAAACCATGCCAGAGGGATCGCCGGTTCGCATGTATTAATCTGATCATAAGCAGCTCTGAAAACTTAACACCACTAATTTGCTGGAAGCTAATTTTTATTTCCTGACATGTAGTGTTGATCAAACACTTAACCCTAAACTGCTCATTGTCTCTGATTTCTACACAATTCCAGTTGAGTTTCATCAGCATAGTCCCTGTCAAATAATACCACAAACATACCTAACATTTTGTTACATTTTGTCTTTTTATGACATTGTTCATACCAAACATAGCATGTAGGCTTGAAAATGCAAATGTATAATATAAGTGTGTTTGGTCTCCTGAAAACACATTTAATAAGATACTAAATGGTGAAATCGAATTATGTAATACAATCAGTTTTGTTGAATGAATAGTATAATTAAGTCATGGAAAACAGAATGGAATTGAATAATTGATTAACTCTGCAATCATTAGCTAATTACCACTGACCCATTAAATTACCATATGTTCATAGTTAGGCTTTTGCACCTAAAGATTATCTTTGCAGTTAATCGTTTCTAAATCTCTATGAGGTAAAGATAAAATGATATAAAATAACTAGCCTATATTTTTTTACAGTGGCACATTTAAAGAATGGTACCTGCTTCCATCACTCAACCCAGATCTATTTTTGTTCACTGACCAATTAGGCTTTGTTCCTCTCGGACAGTGAAGGCAGGTTTAGGTTCCTTTGGGATTATGTGTTAGCTTTGTAAAAATTGGTGCAGGCTCTCTATTAGCAGCCCAGCATTTAATGATGTGTGTGGTGTGTATTGTTGGTGACTTTGTTGTTTACTTCTTCCAACATCACATTAATCATTTCAGTTCAGCCTAGTAAGTGTTTTTGAGCTGACAACAATACACGGTAGACATATTTAATTAGTAAGATGTGGCTTGTTTGGTCAGCACGCTTTGGCCAGCATGAGCAGAGAGTGCATGAGCAGAGAGTGTATGACGAGTGCTGTGCCGTGCTTGTTTGGTAATAACACCATGGTTACAAGATATTTTATTTCACCTATTTCACTTTATTTCATATTTGACATATTAAGATGTAAAAAAAAAAAAAAGAAAGGGAGAAGGGGTCGGATTATATAAGTGTAAACTTCTTCCGACCCCTTTTCGAAGCTAAAGCTTTGTTGTTTATTGATATCAGACACTTATACTACAGATTATTCAATTATTAATTAAATATTTCGTTTTGTTATTGCATTCATTTGTATAGTATTGTATCATGTCTATGTCATCTTTTGTTTCATTTGTATTTTCTTTGGTTTTACACGCTCGAAAAAAAGAAATAAACTAAACTAAATAAACTAAACTAAACCTAAAGCTATTTCTCTCCTTTCTCAGTTCCCTGAACTCTTGGCTGGAAACCTAATAATAAGTGAAACTGGTTCAAACTTTGAGATTGACTGAAGTTGTACAGATTGGAAAATATAAAGTATTGGTGGAAGACGTGAATATACGAAATTCCTTTTGTGCCACAAAAACAAGCGCGAGCAAAGCATTTATCCCCAGCAGTTACTTGACTATAGTAGTGGTTATGGTTCGGATATATAATTGGGTTTAGAATTTGAATGAATCACAACATACCTCCCCACTTTCCATTCAAGGTTTTCTTTTATAAAATCATACAATTACATAAAACTAAAAACTATTTGTAGTTTGCACTCTACATTTTACCTTAAGGCGCACAGCACTTTAAAAGAAAGGACGTCTGCACAACACAGAGATGTTTAAGTGACTGGATTTGGAAGATACAGGTGCAGCGACGGCAAAACTCAGACACAGAAAATGGTTGACTCATTTAGAGGTCCTGACAGAAAACGAATTAATCACTGAAAAGGCTCAGACTACCAGGCACTACCACAAATGTGATGGCTTTAATTTTCCTGTCAGCAGCACTCGAAGCAGAGTCATTCACTATACTCCATGCCACAGCCTATGCGTTTCAATGCAACCAATCATAGTACTCTAAATGTAATAGCTTTGTGCACACCAGTTATTCATACCAATATTTTTTGCTACAGATTCCAAAGGGAAAAAAATTGTGATTTAAAGGCAAGTAACCAACCATGAACACCGAATTAGTTTCCAACAAAAAGCCCTTTTTAGATTTCAAAGCCTTCGTCCTTCAATCATTCCATTAGTCCTGGCAGAGGACACACAACTTCATTAGACCTGCTGCTTTGAGAATATTCACTATGTAAAATCCATTTGAAAGACTTTGCATGACTGATTGCTTATTTTCCTTCTCTTATCCTTAAAAAAGATTTCGATTTTTTTAAGTAAAGGAAACTGATCAAAGCTTTCAAATCGGTTTCTCAGTGCTTGCAGACTCATTTTGATCCTGTTTCACTTCTCTTAGAAAAGTCGACGCACTTCACTGTGTAAATGTTTACATTCAGTCATGTTAAAAAAGATGTTTATTTAAGTCACTTATGGCCAGAGGATTGCTACATTTTACAGTTACAAGCTATATATCTCAACAAATATAAAAAATGATATTTCCTGGCCCAGAAGAATAAGCTACTCCAGTGAGGAAAAGAGTAAGCTCACTTCCAGCAAGCCCACTGTGAATTCCATATTTCATCTGCTGCATGTAGTAAGGTGATTTCAAAGATAAAGGAGAGGGAGAGATCAGAGACAAAGTCAACTCTGAAAAATGGAAACAGTGCTGGGCTTATTGTACCTACTCTAGGTCTCAGGCTAGATGGACCGCCAAGGATCTGTGAAAATCATGTTTTCAACTTTGCTGTTGTTGTTCATCGATGCTGCTGCTAGCATGACACTAGGGAAGACAATGTTGGTTTGTTATCCAACAGTTTGTTCTAGGCTGACATTTTTCAACAACCATTGGATTAAAATGACATTTGTAATCAAAATCCATTGGAGGTTGGTGATTGGCTGGCTTTCCCCTATAGTTCAAACTGTGATGTTGAATTGTGTGGTTTAAAGTCAAATATATTGTTGGATTGCCAAGAAATGTGTAACTGGTGTATGTCTAATACATTCTAATGATTATGGTTTTTTCCATTAGCTTAATAGCATTGTCAATGTGAGTGTGTTAGCATGCTGACAATAGCATTTAGCTCAAAGCACCAACAGCATCTTGTGGTTCAAGACCCTCTTTTTCAAATGTGGAATATGTATGCTTTTATTTTGACAAAAGAACACATTTAATATGTGTCTTTAAAGTCTCCCGTGACCCTCTCTCTGGCATATCATGTGACAAAGCATCAGTCACTAAATGAGGCCGACTATGAACACATTCTCTTAACAATTACATAATAATACTTTTAACGGCTTATGAAAAAAAAATGAAATGCTCAGCTTTAGGACGCTGTCACTTTTTATTTAGGCCACCTATTCCCCACAGCAGACACTGCACAATAGAAAATACATTTTGTTGAGGTCTGAACATCAGTGATGTCAGCTACTTTTGGGTAATCTCCACTCGGATACATATTTGCTCGAGTGGTGCTTAACAACAGCTTTGGTGCATTGACTCAGCTGAAGTTAAGTACTTATCTCAATTCTGAATAAAAAAGTATAAAGAAATCAGTTTGACTGGAGGGAAGTGGGCATGCCAAAAGACCTAATGACTACATGTTTACCACTTCTGATCTGGACAAAGAATCACAAATTGCTGATACAATGTATAACTGTGCAAGTAGCTCTTTATTCATTAGCATTCATTTTCAAACTAATTAGTATGAAATTGCAGTATCCTAGAGTAGCCTAGCTTTTTTTATTCTCACAGCCTGATACTTCTATAATACTGATGTGACAGTTCCGAGTCACTTAGAAAGCGATCTCAATCATCTTCACAAAAAGCAGGAAAACTGTGGCACATAACCTCATTATATCAAATATTTCCCACTTGAAATCACATAGCTGTTTGAAGCAAATCAACTGTGAGAGAATGCATGTTTATATAATCCCCGCACACCACCAACGCACAATCGAAGTTGTTTTGCACGACTCCCTGGTGTTTTTAGCGGGCACATACTTTTCACCTTGTTTTGATGTTATTATCACACATATTAAGGCAACAGAGCTTAAATATTGGCAATACAGTGTCGTAGAAATACCTTCGGTTCAGGGGAAATCAATCTTTTTTTAAGGTATCTAATATATCTTTGAGATCTTAATGATGCCATGATCTTAAAGTTCAATATATTCATAGAATAGACCAAAATACATAAAATAAATATCAAGCCCTACAACCAGAAGAAGATCTAGTAAGGCCTGCAGTTCAATTTACCACTTCTTACTCAATGTGCCCATTTGCTCTTTTCCCTCCATTTGACGGGTACAGCAGTCATGATAGCAGAAGTGAATGTCAACGAGTGGGGAAAACCATGTTCTTTAGTTCCTGAGCAGAGGGCGCCGTCAGGGTACAGATCAGCCACGTGACAAGGTGCTGTGACTCATTTCCAGCTCACTGGCATTAACGAGCAGTGCCCTTTCTGCTGGCAAGCGCAGTGTGGGAGCAGGCAAGCTGGCTTGACAGCGCGATAAGAAGGAGGGAGTGAGAAGGCTCCTGCTGCTTTCATCGGAGAGAAGTCAAGAGTGGAATACATTCACCGGCGCAGTTCGGTTCAGATAATTGCCTTGATAAACATAATTCTTTGTCATTTTGCTTACCTGTTTAACTGTGGCTGTCATCCAAGGAATGGCATGGTTTTGGAATTCGTCCTCGTTCCGCTCATTCCTCAGGTCTAATGTAATGTTAGATGCCCTGTCGATTCCTGACCCTATTTAACTGGATATTATTTTGAAATTACAACATTTTATAGAAGTTTTTATATCAAATAGGTCATACAATATATCTGGGACTGATGGTGACAGATGTGCTTATGCATCACTACACTATATTTAAAGGTGACCTATCATGCAAAATGCACTTTCGTACGTCTTTTATACATGAATATGTGTCCCCGGTGTTCCAGGGAACTCACCAAGTGTCAGAAAACACAACCCTCTCTATTTTCCTCCATACCCAAATCTCTTAAAAAGGGGCTGCAACGGATCTGATACAGACTGATCCAGATTTGAACACTTCTGTGACGTCACATAAGTGGCGCTACGGCTATTGGGCCAACTCCACCAATCAGGACGAGACAGCCACGGACATTGCCGTTCGAAAGCGCTGGAGACGCTGTAGTACATATGCCAGGCCTGTAGATGGTGCTGTTCTCACAGAATCAGCCCATGCAAAGACAGTGTTAAATTGAGCACATCTACAGGCCTGGCATATGTACTACAGCGTCTCCAGCGCTTTCGAACGNAAGCGACATGTAGTACACAAAAAGGATTTGCCTGAAACGGTAACTGCAGTGTATTACAAGACGCGTCGCAGTGAAAGACAGTTATATAAAAAGCCTATATGACGATAAAATACTTATCACTGACAATTAACAAAAATAAACGAAACACCAGACAAGATACATTTAAATATACCTACAAAGTAAGAGAGAATATAAAGTCTCGGTTTATGAAAACCTACACACCCAAGAACACAAGGTGTAACGGACGATTTCAACGAAATAAAGGAAGTCCGAACTAACTAATCATATACTGTCTTTTTATTTATTTGTAATTACTTTTTTTACAAGTAAATGTAACACAGGAACTTTCGGTATTCGCTCTTACATTGGTATACATTGGATACAGAGAAATAATGTCCACATAATAATGTTGTGATTTAATGTAAAAATAGTGTTTTTGTTCGTGACATTGAGCTAACAATTTAAACTAGACGTTGCTCATAAAAAGATATAAATGATTAGTATATAAAGTAAAATATAACAACACTTCACATTGTACTGTTATATATATATTCTTCCACACCGTACGAACTTAAAATCAAGACATAAAAAAAATTTGGGGACTTTATACCAGGGCCCAGTTAAACTGGCTTGTAATGGTTTCCCACGGCTTTACATTGTATTGTGTATTCCCAATTATGGATCAATGAATATGTCTAAACCTAAATTCTACACTTTATATTAGTTGAGCAAATGTAACCTGAAATCGAATGTGGACCTCATTTCAAGTGTTCGATGAGACGCGATATGTTTCTCATTATTGCATTTTTCCCGGACGTGGAAATGTTCCGATTGTGAAACTACGGTAGTTATTAATATTAGTTTTGTATATTTACATATTATATAGAACCAATACCCTACGACAATGTAGAGCGACGAAGTTTCTTTAATTCATTATAATCTAATTCAGATAAACACATAAACCATTGCCGAAATAGCATAGAAGACCTAAAAAGAAAGCTTTATTCGAAACATTATCGTAAGACGTCCGTGAATAACTGACGACATTGTACCGCTATAAGGATAGTTGAAGATTATACTTAAGACACTATGCCAGATGAAGCGTAGTCACTATCATAAGAGACAATCAAATTTGTGACTGACCACATCATAAGATTTGCTGCTACGTCACGTCCCTGTACACTGTGTTACCCGTGGCGAACAGAATGTTCACCACAGTAAATCCGCCAAAATATCATGTACTAAATTTGTATAGCACAGATGTACTTGTTGCAGTTGCTGCATGTAGTCTGTGCCTTGGAGTCCTTTGAGGGTCCACAGACCTCAGAGCTGGCTGTGGGGGTCTTCCAGAAGCTGACTGCGGGGGTCTTCTTGCGGCTGGCTGTGGGGGTCCTTCAGCGGCTGGTTGTGGGGGTCTTCCAGGGTGGGCATTTTTTCATAAGTGGAAAAAAATTAAAACAATTCCTTCACAATAAAAGCCCCGGCCATTGAGTTTCAGGTTGAACGAAAATATCCTTATATTTTGTTTTATTCATTGAAAATGGAAATCGGGTCAATTTGACCCGAACACCACACAAGGATTAAATAAATGTAGTAGTACACTATTCACCTCTGAATTGTAGTGGTGTAGAAGTACAAAGTAGCATAAAATGGAAAAAAGTTCCGCACTTATTTTTATGTATTTCGTTAATAAAATAGAAATAATGACAAAGAAACAAAATAACAGCATTTAAAACAGAAGGCTGCAGAAAATGTTTCACATTATCTACACTTTGATGTCTTGCCAGGTTACTGACTCAGTATTTTGGGTGTTTTGCTATACATAATTATACACCAATCAGAGGAAAACCTTAAGATTTCCCTTGTTGTGTATTTGTGGGCTTAAAATCTTGAGTCAGCTTTAGTAATGCGTTATCTCTTGTTGCTTGATTAACTTTTGCCTCTTTCATTTCTGAATTATGGAGGATATGAGAGTTCAGAAAGTCAGCACAACGACAACAGCTTGGGCCTGTACAGATTCACACACTTGTTCAATAAAGTTAGGAAACCTCATCTTCATGGAATTTAATTGTATTACATTAAATTTGGAATATAACTTCTTCTCCTTCTTTATGTGATTCCTGCTGAGGTTTATGACTACATGAGGTGCCGATGCTCATTTTATAGAGATAGATTTGAATAAATGCCATGTAAAATTAATATGAAGATAATGTCAATGTTATGTCTCATGTCTGGTTAGAGAAATTGTTGGAGTCTGCATTCTGAGTTCTTACCGGCTCACGCCTCAGCTCCTTTGGTTTTGGCAAATGATGACTTTTATGTTTTGCACAAAATCCAATAATGCCAGCAATAACAGCAACATGCTGTGCTGTCACAATGCATCTCTGATTTCCTTGTGTAACATATAGTTTTGGCTAATTTGTTCTACAATTAAAGCGACATGAAATTAAACTTTTCTCCACTTTACAGGCCTTAATAGTTATTTGGGGATGCATAGTGTGTCACTGGTTTGTAAAAGGAAAGCGTCACTTTGAATTATAGTTGTCATTAGTTATATTCACAAATAAAGGCTTATGTACATTATAATTGGTTTTAAAACAGCATGCATGCTTATTAAATCTGGTACGAAACCTGCTGAAAACAGAGAAAAACAAAGAGCAACTCAAACAAGTCTGAAAGAGGGATAACAATTGTCTTCAGGTTGGGCTTAAATAGGAAAACTCACCATTAAAATGGTAAACAATGAACACACTTTCCTTTACGTGAACGAAAGCCGCTCAACAGTCATGAACTGAAAAGTCAACCTGGTTTCTATCACATTGCATCATCCTTATTCTATATTAGGATAAACTGTTTTTTATTAAAAATAATGATGCAGGTATTTAGGGATTATTCAAAATGTTTTTATGAAAATATGTAAACGTTACAGCACACTGCAAGTCTTAAGTGGATTATATGTAATTGTAATGTAAAAAAAACGCTGCTTGCCTCCCTGCCTCCTGAATACTTTCTGTATTATAGAGTCTCATATTTTACGTTGCATATACTGTAAGCAGATGTGGACAAAGTACACAGATATTTTCCTTCAGAAAACTTATTTCCACATTGTACAAATACTCTGTCACAGTTTAACAGTACGAAAGCATAAGCACCATAATTCCAATAAAACAAATAAAATCTAACTTTATAAACTTCCGGGTAGCTTGAGATTTATAAGGGATCAATAACGTTTATCCTAATAACAGATGATAAGTTATTTATTTTTCATATTTGAGAGTAAGAAATACAATATTTATTTATGATATCTAGTAGAGTAGGCCTAAAAGAATAAAGAAGCAGAGAAAGGAAATACTCGCAACAGACTCAAAATTGAAGATCACTCATTGAGTTAATGTAGACTACTTACAGTAACAGAGGTGGGAGGAGTACTCAGATTTTGTACTTGAGTAAAAGTAGAAGTACCCGAGTGTAGGAATATTCTGTTACAAGTAAGTATTGGCATACAACTATACTTACAGAAACAAAAGTAAACATACTCATTATGCAGATTGTCCTCTTTCAGATATGTATATTTTTATTATAATTATTGATGCATGAATTTGTGTTTATCACAGCTGGTAAAGGTGCATCTAGTTTTAATTACTTTGTATTCTGCAGGGTAGCTTATGATTTACTCCAGATGTAACTAATGTCTTGTTAAAGAATTGATTATATTTCAGAAGGTACTCCATAAATGTAGTGGAGTAAATGTACACAAATTACCTCTGAATTGTATTGGAGTAGAAGTAAAAAGTAGCATAACATGGAAACACTCAAGTAAAGTACAAGTATTTTAAAATTGTACTTAAGTACAGTACTTGAGTAAATGTACTTAGTTACTTCCCACCTCTACTGCTACCTAGTCCAATCCTGATTACAGGTGCATTCTTTTTAATTTGTTACGTGTTCTGTTTCCAATAAATAGTAGGCCTATTGGTTTGGTTACATCTGGATTTCTTTTTAAAGCTGTAATCATCAACATCTTCACATATTATGGAAAATAATAAAGATGGAACTGCTGCATCTGTAATTTCTCTTTTAACACTGACTGGTGTAGTGATTCTAAACGACATGCAGTGCAGACATGTGACACAATGGGCACCAGTAACAGCAGTTCCTTCATTAGGCGGTGTGTTTAAACTGTCAGGGCCCGCTGAGCACGTAGCATCGATTTCAAAGTTAGCCTGTCAATTTGCAATGAAGCTAGCATGAAAACACCTGCGTTTTAGAGGAAATAACCGTTGTGCTGCTCATCATTCGTATTAGCTATGGACCTTAAACACCTCAACACACACAAATAGAGATTTCCTTCAAACTTTAAATCACATATCTTTCTCCTGAGGAGTTTACTAGTTCACCTAAGCAGGGTGAGTGCTTGTATCTGATGTATCATGTGGTCTTACAACCCAGTCTCATGGCATTTCGTGTTCACCAACACGATTATTAATCTATGATTCGTGTTCACCAACACGATTTCCCCCTTTTTTTTCGTGTTGCACAGCACGATTTTAAAAGCAATGTATTTCTATTGGTAGTCTCACGGCATTACGTGTTATAGGAAGACCGGAAGCTGTGTGGTTCATAAAAAAATGTTCTTATCTGGTTCTTACTCAATATCAAGCCACAATTATTGCTTTTATTTCAAATCGTACAATTTCTGACTTTTGTTGCCGTCTGTGAGGAAAAGAAATGGGGCTCAGAGCCTCAGGATACTGAAATCTGTCTTTTTTAAATCTTTTTTTCCTTCTAATTTGTTATTCATTTCAGAATAACACACTGTTATTTACTCACCAATAACACACAATTATCCTTGTTTTTATTTATTTGTTTAATTCCATAATCTCGTTTTTTTGCGTCCGTCAGGAACTGAATTTCAAAATAAAAATAACCGGAAACAGACGTAGGCATTTCGAGCGATTACCCAAGATCCTCAGCTATGGTTTAAGCTCGCTGATTGGATGTTTTAGCCGCAATGCATGTTGGGATTTGGTGTTTATATGATATGAAATCGGAAAAACATTTTAAAAGAATAAAATAATACTTAATTCCGAGTGTTCTTGCTTTTCTCTTTGAAAGTCATCACATAACGGCATTGTAATACACGGTTCGGCTGCATTACATATTACAGATCTGCCGTAGTTCTTTATTTATAGAGCCCTGATGAGAAGACCTTTGGAAAAACTAGAAGAAATGCGTCCGGAACTGAATACTTGACGTGGATCATACATATATCAACAATTAAACAACATCTTCAATTTCTCTTCACACAATACGTC
>NW_011347439.1:274567-281662 GCF_000735185.1 Notothenia coriiceps
CCGGAGTTTCTTGCAAAAAAATTTTAAGAGATGACATGAGCAGCCCTACCAGCATTTGCCATGGTGGCCAAAACATTTTTATTTGGTCTTAAATTGTAGTTCAACATTTATTTCCTGTTACTTCTGGACCATGACGGTTGGCCAGCCTTCAACGTTTAACTGAGTGGAATATGTTGAATATGTTTTACCAAAATGTTGGCAGGAGTTTTCAGTAGGTTGTGACAGTGCACTGCAACATATTTGATTTAATTTGGTCAAATTTATTTTTATTTATCATAATATTAATATATGTTTAGTATGGTTTTGGAAGTGCGCTCCAACATATTTGTTGATCTTGTTTATTGGTAAAATATTATTTGTTTTAAAGTTCAATAAATGGTCAATGAATAATCGTGATATCAATTATTGACCCAAATAATTGTGATTATGATTTTTGCCATAATCGCACAGCCCTACTACATCTGTACTTTGATCCTGTAAACTTCAGTCAAAAACAACAGTGGCTGGTGGAGTTTGCCCTTTGTGGCAGAAGCTTTTTGAAGCACAACCAAAGGCTAACATGTTCTATTTACTCTCTTATCTCCCACTACTACTGAGTATATGGAATGGCTGGGACCAGTGATGCTGAAATGATTTTGAAGTGAGCATCCAATCATCTATGTTTGAAATAGAAAATGTATGCAGAATAAAAAAAGTATGCAGAATAAAAAAAGCAGTTACCTCCTCACCTTCCTCAATATGATAATCCTTCCTTGTATTTGGACCTCCAACAAACATGATAATCAACTGGGAGAAATGCCTGAAGAAAAGGGTATTAAAGACAAGCTTATACTCAATACCCTCAAAGAGACAATAGAACTCCATAAGTGGTTAAAACATACACACATAACAATGTGGCTTTAATGAAAGTCAAATTACTCACATGAGCTTGTTGCACACTGGTGGCAGAAAGGCATTCTCATTCTGTGTGATCCAGTTTCCCACATTCACAAGAGGAGGACTGCTGCTCATTTTTAAAACTAATTGTGCTTTGTGCTAAAGTGTTAAGCTTCTCTTATAATCTGCTGCGTCGACCAGTATACACAATGTGACTGATACCAGTAGTCCAAAATACAGAAGTTCAAGTGAGCCAAAGGGGAGGAGCTCTGTGTTCAGAGGTTCAGACAGATGAAAGGTTGCTTGCTATTGTCACCATAGATTGTCACTACCGTTCTCGTTGTAACTCTCGTTGTAATTGGAGCGGCTCGGAAACACATCTACAGCAGTAACATGATGCAACATACACATTAATGCAGCAGGAATATTAATAGAGAAACATCAGACATAATAGTAAAACACTGCAAGGGAACATTTTATTGCACCAGGAACTATCTTGGGACTTTTACTGCGGCAACGTTGACTTGCCTGTGAATAAAAAATAAACCATAGTATTGGTGATCTACAGTGTTGTCATTCTTCTTTGAACACCAGCAAGACCGCTAACACCCTATTTCAACAATCACACTCCCTGTAATTGACATAATTAATAGATAATAATAGTTTAGCTTCTCATCATCATTTGCTGTGGCCCACTGATGTTAACGATCGTAACTGAAAGGCTGCCTGCCAAACGTAAACATTCAGCCACGTGACATTCAGCCAAACTCTCGCGAGAGTTTTACACAAGACGGATCCTTTCTAGCCATAACCCTACCCGATCTACAGCTCTGCCCGATCTGCAGTGCGCATGTGCGAGGTGGTCTGCCATATTGGAGAACTCCGGACGGCAACCCAAGAAGGACACTTGACGCAGTGGCTTTTGGCAAAGCTGAAAAATAAAGAGAGAGAGAGATGAGTTATTGTTATTACAACGTGACTTCACTATTAGTTAACAACTCTTTTTATTGGGTTCCGGTTGTCCTAAACGTATAGTACAGTAAATAATAAAATAAAACGGCGACAATCTAGTAAACATCCAGATAGTAAAACAATATATAAAAACCTGTTTGGCTTATTTACAAGCGATGACGCGATGAAAGTAACTGAGACAAAAGGGATTAAGAGAGAAAAACCGAACGTTGTTCAACCCCAGTGGTCAAAGGACTGGACGGTAAACCGTGATATTGCCAAATTGTTCTCTTTTCCTCTATTAGATGATTTTAAATAATATAATATAACGACTGTAAATAACAGTAATTAACGTAACCGACACTGGACATAATGCGACTAGTAGACTCCCTCTACTGGCTTGGTAATTACAAAACTATTAGGCCGAGATGTACAATTAGACAATCTAAGGGACCTCGAAATAGTGAACTGTCGATTGAATAAAAATCTACCAGTGCAGAGAGAAGCACTAAACAACAATAAAAAAGCGAAAAATTAAACAGAGGTTTTTGTGATTATGTGGCAACTTCCTCATGAAGCGATAAGCATAATAAACTGGTATGCGTAACGAGTAGACACACCAAAAAGCAAGAGTGAGAACGTAGAACACGCCTGCAGACATACCGGAGGGGTCACCGGAGATTTAATCTAAACACGAGAGAAAAGATTACAAATGATGGACACCTATATTGGAGGTATTCGCCATAACATCCGGGGAAAACTAGCCTGCATCCTATACGTCGAATAACGAGGTTTTACTCAGACAATTTCCGCTGAGGCGTGCAATGCCTCTGGGAGGTAATACCGAAACAAATTCGCGTAAGCCAAAGTCGAACAGCCTGATCGTTGTCTTGGTTCCCCCCGGAACCGAAACGCTTTCCAGTTAATGTAACGTGCTATTAAAAAAATTAGCTCAGGGCCGGCGATTATATATCATGATATGGATTTGTAGTATATTACTTTCGTCCCCTTGTCGTAAAAACACCACCGTACTTTTTGTGTTCACACCTAGGCCTGTTAATGTTCACACTTTAGGGAAAACCGCTAGTAGGCTTTATGTTTCACACTTAGGAAGACACACCCGTACACAACATAATATCTGACAAGGACTCGGGTAGTCCAGAGGGACTTTGTTCTCTAGATTACTAGAGTTACCCTGGATTAGTTACCAATTGTATTCCAAACTTTAATTTAATTTAACTTTAAACCTGGTTACAGTTTCACAACTACAAGAACAGATTGTCCTTAGTGGGCACTAAGTTCTCGACCGGACACAATTTGTATAACATCGGATAACCGAAGAAGATTCCGAAATGTAAAGTACTGATCAATGTGTACCCAAATATCCAGACCCCGTCTCAGCTGCACCGTCTTCGTTCCGATTCAATCAGAATAAATACTTACACCCGTTCGTCGGGAAGAAGACCAGGTCCCTTATCTTTGGTTGTGTGTAAACCTGTACTAAGCGCGAAGACGTAAACTTTCGAGAAGCAGTGTAACAAAATAGGGTAAGGAGCAAGTTTATACGCGTAATATCTTTCTATTTAGTTATTCGATTTACACCGTTTTTCGTACCATCGACGCAGGTCGAGGGCTAGGTAGGTAGGCAGGGGGACGGCTAAGACAATCGAGCGCGTACACCCTCTACCAGCGTGTATAACCTCTTGAGGCCTGCCGTTGGGTTCTCCTGTGAACCTGTCGTCACCGGAAACCGTTTCGACTTTTTATGTTTGAACTCTCCTACTACAATAACAATAACTTGTTGCAACTGAGAGTGATAATAAATTTCCGTTCAGAAAAATAACCCAAGAAAATGAACCCCATGGTTATGACCTCATGTAACAGTTTTACTCACTCTAACTAAATTCGAAGACAATGCTGGCTGGATACGGTATGTAATAGAACGTATGTAAGTCTTTTTTTGTTTCAATTTATACATAGGTATACTATCGACAGATTGTCTTCCAAATGTAGGAAAGAGTGAATAAACTGGTTACATGAATTGNCAACTGCAACAAGTACATCTGTGCTATACACACAAAGAAGTTCTGTACATCATGTGTTTCCTAAACGGACTTGCCCATTGACTCACATAATGTTCTGCAGCGTCACTTCATCAATATATTTTTCGGATATACTGTATTTTATGAATAGTGACTGTTAATTGTTTTTATTTGCTTTGTGTCTGTTCTATGTAATTTATATGGATGTTTCATTCTCTCTATATTTCACAGCCAAATACTTTTGGATGTGTGTTTCTTGTGTTCCAATTGCTGCTAAATTGCTTTATTTCCTTCAGGGCTTTGATTATTATATGACAGAAAATAATAAACATTAATGAAAAAAATGTTCATTTACATTTGTCCTAGAAAAGCATGAGCAAAATGTAAACCTAGTTTTTATTACAGTGTATTATTACAACATAAATTACATTTTTATCACAAAAAACAATGGACACTTCCATTGTTAAATTTGATCTAGCAAAGAGTATTTTCAAAAACTAATCATATATTTCATTTATATTGTTGGGGAATGATCTAAAGACAATATATATATAAGGAATTGTGCATGTTGAATTTAGTTCTGTATTTTTTTTAAACCCTGAAATATGTCCCGGGTCAATTTGACCCGAACATTACCAAAGGGTGCGAAATGTGAACATAACACAAGGGTTAATACCTTTAGTTACTTTACAGATTTGGATTAAGGATGTGAAATATAATCAACTCTTAAATTGGACTTTAGTTACACCTGGAGTAAATTCACAAGCTACTCTGCAGTATACAAAAAGTAACTAGCTGCACCTTTACCAGCTTAACACTTTATGCATCAATAATTATAATCAAAACATATAATGTATATTATTCTGAGATGGACCGATCTGCAGAATAAGTACTTTTGCTATTAAGTATATTTTGATGCTAACGCTTTTGTACTTTTACTTGAGTAACATTTAGATTGCAGGACTTTTGCTTGTAACAGAGTATTCCTACACTCTTTTACTTCTATTTTACTCAAGTACAAGATCTGAGTAGTTCTCCAACCTCTGCCTTTATATACATATTTTAATTAAAGTAGCTTTCAATCCAACAATCTGAATGCATTTCTCCTCAGTGGAGGCCAACAGCAGCAGAGGTTGCCTACCTGTTAAGGTTTAAAACATGCCATTAAATACACAGCTCCACTCGTTTATAGTTGCTGCCAAAGATACATGGGACGGATGCCTGACTGCTGACCTGAATTAGCTGTTTGATGCCTTTGGCTGTGCCATGGGAAAAAGGACAGTCTGTACTTTGAACAGCGACAACTAGTTTCAAGGGTGGGGTAATGTTAAAAGGAGAGCATTTCAAGAGTGAGGCAGAACATTGGATGAATACACTCGAAGAAGCTGGCTGAGATGGAGGGAGAGATGTGAAAAGGGAATGTTTTATATTACTCCCGATGCTGTTATTTTTGTCTTTTAGTTTGAAAAAACAGAATAATATATCAATCATACATTCATTTATTATCCTAATATATATTGTTTTTGTATAACCTCATACTTAAAATACAAGATAATTCAAGAAGGACATTTTTACAATATTAAGTGCATGCTTGTGTGCAGGCGTCTTGCAAGGTTTAGAAATGCAATTAAGGTGATTCTCAAAATTGCTCAACCAGAGTAGGTTTGTTTTTGTCTCCCAGTTAAAACGGCCTCCAGATGATAGGTTTCTCTTCCATTGTCCCTGTGATTACACATCCCTTGCGATGCTCATTTCAATTTTGTCAGGGATAATGCCACTTGATTTTCTGCTGCTGAATCTTTACAAAACATCTATCTATCAAAGTATCCATATAAATCATCCCTGACAGGGTATTTAAAAACAAATACACATTCAAATCATAAACGCCAATTCACACAGCACCTTGGCACTGACTGGAGCCCAGCATCAGATTATCAGACTCTCGTCTTCTTCTCCTTCTATCAGTGTCCACAATTACATTGATTAATAGTGGCATTTCATTCTATTCTTTTCATGACTGGCAATTGCTTTCTGTGCAACAATGTGAACATGAAAACAATAAACAGCTAACAATAAACAGCCATGCACAGAACATGTGTGTGTGTGTGTGTGTGTGTGTGTGTGCGTGCGTGCGTGCGTGCGTGCGTGCGTTCGTTCATGTGTATGTGGAGACGCTGTGATGAGAAACAACGTTCAGCTACATGACTCACATATTTGGATGAACACACAGAATCAGGATTTCATTGAACGTTGGTGCACCACTGGCTTGGAGACAGATTCCACTGCTTCAAGAAAACACACTTTGGTCAAGAATAATCAATGAGTGTGTTCAGCCGTGAATCAAGATGAGTGGCTTCAAAATACGTGCTGGTATCCTGCAGAAAAATAAGTGGTACTTTTGGTGCTTTGATTTGATTTAGCTCTTTTTTATAGGCAACCCTTTAAGAAAGAGCATAGGAATGAGTGCTGGGAAATATGGAGAAAAATTAATTTTATGTTATCTTTGAAGAAAACCTCAATATCGATATTGCAATCATTGTTTTACTTCTGTAACATAGTGACATTACTATGTAGCACTCAAGCTTCTATTGGCTAGCGTTCCTACACATTGTACATGATAGGTTTCAAACAGAGGGTGAAAAGAGCTGCTGCAGCACAGGAAGTATGAGAAAAATAAAGAGCTTTTTGAACGTTAAAGACTGGAAACATGTAGAGGCACAAAAGACCAATATTAACCAGAAAATTAGCATTATACGGCCAATTAAAACAATTGTTTTGGTTACCTTAACCTCAAACTTCCAGTCAACAGCAGCATTTTATCCTTATCACATACAAGCTAATAGTCGCATTTCTTATTTTTGAACATACAATTATCCCTAGAGTGGCCATCATATGAAACAAAAACTGTTCAAGATAGAATCGTCTTGATTTTCAATTCATCTGTGTAAAAGCGACCTGTAGTTGTTTGTGTTTTCGTTTCACTGAACCATGACTGCATCCCTGCAAGAACAAGACTGCCTCTGGAGTGTGTGTGTGTGTGTGTGTGTGTGTGTGTGTGTGTGTGTGTGTGTGTGTGTGTGTGTGTGTGTGTGTGTGTGTGTATGAGAGAGAGAGAGAGAGAGAGAGAGAGAGAGTGTGTGTGTGTGTGTGTGTGTGTGTGTGTGTGTGTGTGTATGTGTATGTGTATGTCTCTGTGTGTGTATGTGTGTGTGTGTGTGTTTGAGAG
>NW_011347439.1:281699-293208 GCF_000735185.1 Notothenia coriiceps
ACACAGGTGTTTATATTTGAGCTAACGACATGTCCAGAGATCAAAGGTTTCCATGGTGATCAGTGAGAGGAGAGCCTTTTCATTGTTCTGAATGAGAGATAAACCTCTTACATGTGAACGTTTTGTTGAAGAACCGTAACAAATATCTTTGAAATTTCAAAACGTGAAGCATGTCAAGGAAGTTGAGTATCTCAAGTGTAATTCTCGTGTAGTTTCGGTTTAATAATGTGGCCTTTTTGGCACCTTTTTAAAGGTGTGCGGCTGCTGCCGGGAGGAAATATCTGCCTGAAATTACAATGGGGTTTAATGGAGGAATGTTGAACGTTTTTGTCACTTCATGCCCTCAAAAAGCATTTTGTTTAATTATTTTTTGATTAATTATTTGTCATTTTTCAAGCTACGAGATGTTTTCCTACATTTGTCATGATAAATTATGTCTCAGGAATGTAGGGTTTGGGAATTATGGCAGGTTTAAAAGAAAATATGAAGGCAAAATTAAATCTGTCCTCCACTCTAGCTGTGACATCACACACTCTAAAATCTGAAGAAGGCCTCTTTACCAAGGTCTGAACAATGTTTAATATCTCTAAAAGTGTTACACGAATAATGTCAGAAAGATGTGTAACATTTTAAAGTTGGAATGAGGTTTCTGAGTGAAAGTATGAAGGAGCAGTTAGCAGTTGAATTGCATGACGATTTGTTTTAGTCTGAAGATTTTCTCCATTGACTTCAATGTTAAAAACTTGATGTATTATGGGATGTATCTCTGGAATTAGGAAAGTTATGAATGATAAAAGTAATAGCCATCGATTCCCGACCGAGCTGAACGTTGTGATGTTTGAACGGAGTTTCTGCGATGTTCAATGTGGGGAAAGAAGAGGCGCAAAATAACCCGGCGGAATAATAAAGAATTTTGTGCGTAGCATAACAGATAGTTGGAATGCTGTGTCAGCATTCCCACTAAACCATGTGTTGCACTTGACTCAGCAGTCGACCATCACTTCATTTCCCTGCAGTGTTTACATGTTGCCTTGTCTAGTTTGAGTGGAGTTAAGATCTTATATCTTGGATATTAAATATATAAGATGATTCAATATACGCCGGAAATACTTGAAATGTAGTAAACAAACAAAACTAGCACAATTGCAAATAACCCCCCTCTCACCTCAACGTAAATTTGATCTCCTTCATGTTTGCGACCACCTCTGCTCGTCAGTGAATTGCAAACGTCCTATCAGACACAGACAGATGTGTTAGTCCATTAATAAACAATATTATATGAACAACATTTTCATACTGTAGTATTTAGCACCTTGACTCTGCTGTAGACTTTGTTTGAATTTGCCAGAACGTGCCATAATGACAAATGATGGTTAAGCTGGTATACATCAAATCAAACAAGTTTCAGCTTATACTCCTGGACCAGACCTTGGTTTCACGTAGAAGTATAACCTTTTATAGTTATATAGAGGATTTGAACAATATATCAGTTTTATATAGATTCTGTGACATAACACTAGATATCGCCTTAGATTTTCAATATCATCATCAAAGTGTCTTTCCTTGTTTCAAAAGGCTGCATTACAGTAAAGTTGTGTCATCTAACCTGACCTGTCCTTGCTGTTTCTAATATTAGCCTCTATCCACTTAGCCATTATATCGACATAATTGATTGTTATCTATCAAGTCTATGTAAATATGTTTGGTCAAACCTACAATATTGTTGCAATATCAATAATGGTAATTGGTTAAAAATATGGGGATATTTGATTTATTTCCAACACGTGCAATTTCTGAGATGCTGGAGAAGCTACTTCTACCTATAAATGTGAGCCATCCCTTTTGCCAAGGACAGCAACCATTTTAAACTGGCAACTCACATCAATAGATCCTTTGGAGAAGCAGGTTCATTAGTCCATTACCCATCAGCCTACTGTTGCCGACACTGATGTTAAGTTTGGGGATAATTAGTTGTAACGTACACTGGGATAATTCTGAACATTAAGAAATGCACACTGCAGTAAAAACAGCATGATGCAACTCTAATGAGCGCCCAGAGTTGGTATCAAGATGGAAGAATGAAATATTCATGGAGGATTGTGAAGCCCGGTCTGAACAGAGACACTTTACAACCCTAATGAACCACTTAGCCTCCTCAGGCCTTCACCCTACTTTTACAGCACCTAAGACAGTCACATCAGGTCACGGGTGCTATATTTACCTGAAAGTGGAGAAGTTCAATCAACCAGACTAACATTAATGACATGCATAACATAGCTAAAAATGTTCAGCTCGAACTGTCAAGGGTAGTGTCCCAAAATGCAAAACATGAGGGAGACACACACTTGTGAAAACTGACTGATAAATACCCCAATTTGTTTAGCAGCGAATCTAACAAATCATTTATTTGCTTGAAAAAGCAATGTTGATTTCTGAATCATTTAGCTGAGCAGCAAATATGCATTTGACAATAAAGACGTGCCGTGTTAATTTATCTTGCAAAACATGAGTTTTAATGAATTTTTATACCATCATGAACATTGACTGTAGTGCCTTCCACTAATGAAATTGCATGCAATAATAAGGGACTTCAATTACATGTAGTTTTAAAATATAAAATATTGTGTCACTTATTTGACAGATAACTTACACACATAGCACAACTACACAGCCTGTATTTTTGTTAGGGATGCTCCGATCGCCAATTTTGGGGGCCATCGCAGATCGCCGATCCGATCGAGTGGGCGGGGCCTAAATGGAAGATTTAAACATCACTTTAAATCTTCCATTTAAAGTGATTTTTAAAACTCAGTTAATGGGGCTCATTCACTGGAGCTTCCACAAACAACAATGAACTTAATTATTACGTTCAAATGATGTACATTATTCAAGGTTACATTCACTTTGGATAATAACATGGGAGAAATTAGCGGAAGCGCTCTCTTTTCCTCTCTCCCTTTCTCTCTCTCCCCCGCTCTCCCGGCCCATCCACACAGTGGCTTTGGAAAAAGCTTGGAGGTGGGCGTGTCTGAAGAAGCTTCCAACGCCGCTGTGTGGACGGGCCGTCCCTCTCCTGACAGCCTGTCAGTATCTCATGCAGCTCACTGATCCAGTAACTAATGAGCAACCCGACAGTGAAGAATAAATATATTTATAACTAGTTTAGCTAGTTCCAGGGGTAGATAAAATAGCTAAGTGTGTTAGTTCTAACTCCTAGTGTGTGTTCTGCTCCGCTCAGCGGTCCGGCGGGCGGAGCTGCAGGATTTCTGCTTCACACACACCTTGCATACCGCTACTTTACTTTCTTTTTCGGACACCTTAAAATAATGCCAGACCGGTGAAGCCATTTTGGCGAGCTTGTTTTGCCGAGCACAGAGAAAAGTGTCATGTATTTTACGTCATGCGATCGGCTTTCGCGATCGGCATGTTTAGAGAGCACCGATCCATCGGTAGAGAGTGAGTATCGGCCGATCTCCATTGGTGACCGATCGATCGGATCATCCCTAATTTCAATGTTCATTCTTCTCTCCACAGAACCTCCCACCATCAGCTATAAGCTGTGTTGGGGGCAAGATATTTACATTTGGTTCATACAGACTTGGAGTGCACACAAAAGGTATGTCAAGTCATTGTGGAAACATCATCCATCAACTTTGATTACAACATTTGTAATATTCTTGGCTATATTGGTATTCAAAAGGAGCAAAGAGAGATTGAGTTATCAGAACATAACTGTGACACAGCAGTCAACCCTGTCTAAGCAGGCGTAACTGTTTGTTTTTGAAAAGCTCAGTTCACCCTGACCACATTACATTGCATTTAGCTGACGCTTTTATCCAAAGCGACTTACAATAAGAAGGTACAAACTTGAAGAAAACAGAATCATATAAGTACATCAGGTTTCATAGAGCCAAAACATTTCAAGTGCTACTCAACTGGCTTTAGATAAGCCAGTCCTTTTATTAGTATACAAGTGCTTTTGTTAGTAATTCTATCGCTCGAAGTGGAGTCGAAAGAGATGAGTTTTCAGTCCGCGCCGGAAGATGTGTAAGCTTTCTGCCGTCCTGATTTCAATGGGGAGCTCATTCCACCATTTTGGAGCCAGGATAGCAAACCCACGTGTTTTTGCTGATGGGAACTTGGATCCCCCTCGCAGTGCGGGTGCAGCGAGCTGTTTGGCTGATGCAGAGCGGAGTGCACGTGCTGGGGTGTACGGTTTAACCATGTCCTGGATGTAGGATGGGCCAGATCCATTCGCAGCATGGTACACAAGTACCAGTGTCTTGAAGTTGATTCTAGCAGTTACCGGAAGCCAGTGAAGGGAGCGGAGGAGCGGCGTGGTGTGGGAGAATTTAGGAAGGTTGAAGACCAGACGAGCCGCTGCATTCTGGATGAGCTGCAGAGGTCGGATGGCACATGCAGGTAGACCAGCCAGGAGGGAGTTGCAGTAGTCTAGGCGAGGAGATGACGAGAGCCTGGCCAGAACCTGCGTTGCTTTCTGGGTCAGCTGGGGACGTATCCTCCTGATGTTGTAAAGCGTGTATCTGCAGCAGCGGGTTGTAGCAGCAATGTTTGCAGTGAAGGACAGTTTGTTATCTAGGATCACACCCAAATTCCTTACAGTCTGAGTCGGGGAAACAACAGAGGGGCCGATGTTGATTGTTAGGCCAAGAGTGGGACAATCTTTTCCCGGAAGGAAAAGTAGTTCAGTCTTGTCAAGACCACACTAAAGCACGAGGTTAAAAGAAAAGTCAGTTAGTTATTCAAAATTCTGTACGCTTTTTATGGCGTAATTTATTCAAACATGTTAAAAGTTAGTGAGCAAATGTAATTCATACCTTTCCCTGGTTTTGTACAGACCAGCCTATGTTAAGCATTTCAACATTTTTCATTGATTGCAGAATATAAATATATATTTAACAGTAAATACTAAAACCTAATTATAAGAACCCTTACTACATTGATTTGACTTCACAATTATTTTTGGATTTGTCAGGATTGCTTTTATCGAAGCAGAATTTGAGACCATTGAAGATCTACAAGCTTTAGTGTAGAGAAATGGATATGTTGGTGGCACAAAAGGTGGAAGATAGACACTCACCTGTAGTCTTACAAACATCTTAAAAAGGTTTTGTATTGTTCCTATTTACCTGCCTTTTTACAGGGTTTACTCAAGGATATAATTGTCTAGAAATAAACATCTGTCTTTTATTTAATTAAAAAAAATCGAATCCTTGAAACATTGTCAGCTTTGACTGTACAAAGCAAGGCCAGGCACATTACTAAATTCTAAGGTTGCTGCACTTCACTTGAGCTACTCTTCGTGTTGTTTTATAACACAAACTCTCTTTAACCTTGACTGCCGAAACTTTAATCAGTTTATTTATCAGATTGTTATGAAATTCATAATCCCTTTAACCTACTGGTAGTGGGCAGCGTCGTATACTCTTCTGAAAGTGACTGTTTCTTACAGGGGCTGATATCGATGCCTTGTGTGTGGCTCCACGCCATGTAGAAAGAAGTGACTTTTTCTCATCTTTCTTTGAGAAATTCAAACAGCACGAAGAGATCAAAGACCTGAGGGTAAGTTTCTGTCGCATGTCTGGCCGTTTCCTTATGGAGGAAGCCCATGTTTCATTCCCGAGTTCAAAACATTCATTGTAAATAGTGCAAAAGCAACTTGCCTACTTACATCACCGCTCCCGAGGGGGAACTGTGGAATTCAAAATGCATAACAAAACCTAACATTGCTTAATATTCTTCAATTATATCCTGAAAGCCGAGACACTTTATTTTTGGCTGAATACATTGGAGCGTTATAATGAATGAACCCTCAGCTGAGCGCAATACCCAGGAGCATTAGCCTTGTTGTTTTAAGGTCTGCTCCTAATGTTAATTTCCCAAGGTGTGTCTTAATTGGCATCAATATAAATGATGAAACAATATATGTACACCCCTTTCAGTTTGTATTTGTTATGACACTAAATTCATTTTTTATTCGAAAAACCAAATTAGATGCTATGTTTAAGTGTTAACGTGCAGTTTAAAGTAAAAACTATTCTAATTTGCTATCCCAAAATGAAAGCTGTTAGAGCCTTTGGTGAAAAAGGGTTACACATGAAAAAGGGAGTACATGTGTTTATTGGATATTGTAAGAAGGAGGAGGTGATTGATTTGAACACACCCAGATCCCCAAAGACATCTTTATGTCACCGAGTTACCTGACATTTCTTTTTACAAGCTCTGTTTTCTCGACTTTGATTTTCACTTGTTGATCATGTTGATGTCAGTCGACTATACATTCTCTCAGATGTGTTGTTAATATTGTCTTTTGTGTTGCTTTCTCAAGGCTGTCGAGGATGCCTTTGTACCGGTGATAAAATTCAAATTTGACGGAATAGAGGTAAGTCACTTTGAAATGCGACTGTTGAATTCATACAGGGGTATTGCATAACTACAGGCATACTTCTCAGCAATTACCATTCTGGCAAAGCTTTTATAGATGTGTAGTAAAGACATTGGCAAGACTGTGATTTGAAAGATGACTTCCTGTCAGCTGTAGCTGTCCATTACAATAACATACAAATATATTTTTGTTGAGAACTTCATCAGAAAAATGGGTACAGATCAGTGTGAGAAAAAGTTTTTAGACAGTACTTGTCCATGGACAAGTGAGTTTGGCAATTTACTTGTCCGAATACATTTTTCACTTGTCCAGAATGGACACAAATTGGGGCCACTGGAATCTTCTTCTTTGCCATCGTATTTTACATTTTCCCACGGTTTTTAAGACACCGCTAACGTAAGTGAGCGGTAAGATTTTACTCCATCACACATAGGGTTGGGTATCGTTTGGATTAACATTAAATTATTGGCATTCTTTAATTTGTCATACTCCACTAAACATTTATCCTTATGTCTAACTGAATTACAAAAAGTAATTTATATAAAAAGAGGGTCAAACAGGTACCCTGAATTAAAAAATGGCAGAAGTTTCTTGGCCTTAAGGCTCTTGGGCTTTTATTGACCATAGCTTTTCGTCTTGGCCTTAGCAAAANTCTTATTTTAAAGTTACTTAACTGTATATAATTGTTTTTGTATCTTTGATTGTATCTTTAATTGTATTCATCTCTAATCTGTGTGAATCTGTGCTGTCCTGTTTTTCATTCTTACCCTATTGCTGTTTGAACTACTGAATTTCCCCACGGGGATTAATAAAGGTCAATTTGATCGTATCTTATCATATAATAGCCTCTGTAAAGTATTATAAATTGAAAAAAAATGCTTTTGTCCTCAAAAATAATATTGACATTTTATCCAATAATTTGTTTTCAATATTTTAATACGTATTGTTACAACAAATAGATTAATATTGTTGTTAAGTTATTGTTTGCACCTTAATTGTAAGATTAATTCCACTGTGTCACTATGTCACAAACTTTCTAGTGCCAACTCCTTTTTTATCTTTACTTATAAACATTGCTGATAAGGTAAATGATAGTCAGACATTTAATACCAAACCCACATATTCTCACAAAAAAACATGGAGAGAAAAAATATGTGGGCCTTACAATCTTTCCTTATTATTTACAGATATCAAGGACATGATTAAAAGAAAATGTAATATATCTATGCATTTTAACAATGGTATGACTTGGACAGTTCCAATGTTTAAAATACACAAAATATTTGAATTGTCACAAGCTAACAGACAGACATTCTCATTATATTGCTACATTTGGCCAACGTATCATCTCAGCTAAGTATTCAACGTAAGCGTTTATGTTAAGTTATTTATTATAATTGTTTCGACATATGTTGTATTTAGCTTCTTCAAACCCAGCGTGTTTACAGGTGTGTAACACGGCGCAGTGTGTGCAGCTAGCTTGTATAGAGCTTGTGTTAAGGCCTCGGTGGTGACGTGATAGGAGGTGCCTGCCTTCTGACGGTGGTTGCTCAGCGTGCTGCGCGAACACAAATGCCGTTACATTTGTAGTTTTGAGTAAAGAAAAAGTCTACAATAGCTGTTAAACGCATGTCAGGTGCTACCTTCCAAAAATTACTGTGCGTTTCGCTAATGAATTAGATATGAATATCCCCGCAGGATTGCGTGCTGCTCATACGTTATTTTATAAGAAGTGATTCCGGTTCAGTGGGAAGGTTTGAACTGCTCCAAAGTGACCATTGTTATAATCAGGTCGAGGCTGTTATCATTTCCACTTGCTGGCTTTCTTAGTTTTTTACGGGTTTACAGCAGAAAAACAGTGCAAGCTTTTTAGAGTGTCATGAAAGAAATGTCAAGGTAAGTCATGCATACGGTACATTTTCCTTTCATGAGCATCTTTGTTCGCGTTTAAGAGAGTCCTAAAGAATAGGCTAAAGGCTAACGTTAGCCAACTGTCACAACAACCAAACAAGGCCTGCAGCCACCATTTGTTGGCTAGCGCGCTTGTTTGTTGTTTCTTAACGTTGGTGGGACTATGACCATCAAAATGAACGGATTGCACGTGTTTTTGTTTGATAAAATGTCAACCCTTAATTAGGACTAACCGGAAAGCGAGTCGTTAGTTAGACAAATTCTTCCGTAGCAGCAAGCTAACGTTTGCTAACTTGCTAAATTAGCTAATTTGTTAGCGCCTGCAACCTGTTTGTAGCCTCTCGGCTAACGCTCGTTCGCCGCCAGCCTGAATACCAACATTAACGTAAATCACTTCAAACTCATTCCTGTATTTTCGATAAACTCACTTTTCAGATTTGGAATTGCTCGCTACTATGCTATCATTAACACGCGTGGTGTTATGTTATTGTAGTGGGCAATCCGGGGTGGATACTTCATTTAAATCGGTCGTTTAGTAGTGTTGGACTTGGGATTCTTTAAGTAAACACTAACATGCTAAACTCGTTAAGTTAATACAGGTTCGGGACGGTCCTGACATTATTGAATAAACTAAAAACACCATATCCTATGTTTTAATCCAATGCCTAAACGAGACTAGGGTCGAATGAAGAACAGATTATTAAACTACACTCAACTGTTATTGTTGCGTGAAGTTTACATTCTCATTCAATATTGTGTACAACGAACTGTTATCTGAATCCACCCAGTTTTGCTTTGCAGACTAATTCCAATTCTTTGTTCAGATAACATGGATATGTCTTCCTCTGATAACGTGCTCTCCTTTTGACTTCAAAGTTAAGCACATTGCTGTAGTACGTTTACACAGGTACGCGGTAATAATATAAAGCGGGGGAACATAAACTAGCAAAGCAATGCACTCACAATATGTGAATGATGCATCCCTTCGTTTTAACCTTGAAACCTTGTTATTTACTTGAGATGGAAATCAAGAAACAATGGCATGAAAAAACGAACATGGACAGTGTCGCGTAGTAGCTGTCATTTCATGTTTTGACTCCTATTCCCTTGTCGTGACCTCTTTTGCAGCGCCATGCCTGGTGGGCAGCAGCCTCAGAAACATTATGGCATCACCTCTGCCATCAGCCTTGCACCCCCACGAGAAATAGACCACCAGTACACCAAGAAGCTCTGTGATGCTATGAAACCATTTGGGGTGTTTGAAGATGAAGAGGAGTTGAACCATAGGTAAGAAAAATAAAGTCTCATTTTATTTTAGCCATAACAAGACTACTAGGCATCTTGAGTGCATACATTTCATAGTATTATGTTTGAATCTACATTTTTAGTAAACAATTTTAATTTGTGAAGTTGTGGTATAATTATATAATTTTCCTTCTCACTATATGATTGCCCCCACTAAAATTGTATTCTTTTTTTAGACTTGCAGTTCTTGGGAAGTTGAATAACTTTGTTAAAGAATGGATATCAGAGATCAGTGAACTAAAGGTGGGTTCTGTCAAATGCCTTCCAAGTAAAATATATGATTTATGTTGTATTATGGAGTCTTTTAGCTTAATGGTGACTATTTATTCAGAGACACCAAAGCTATCCATGGTGTTGCCCTATTGATCAAACGACATCATACTGATTTCAATTAGGGATGCTCCGATCGCCAATTTTGGGGCCGATTTCCGGAATCAGTATCGGCCGATACCGATATCCGATCAAGTGGGCGGGGCCTAAATGGAAGATTTAAACATCACTTTAAATCTTCCATTTAAAGTGATTTTTAAAACTCAGTTAATGGGGCTCATTCACTGGCATCTATTTTATCGATTCACTACAATCAGATGGATCACCACACAAGACGAGGCGAGTCGACCAGGCCGCCGCTGCGACGTCCTAATTAGACGATAGTGTGTGTAACTGTATTGGTTCGATTGAATGAAGTAAAAAGCCTGTGGAATTTTGATTAGGTCTGGCACTTCGGTAAAACCGTCGAACAAAAAACGGCTTCGTGTCTCTCACAGTATCATAAAATGGTATTTACTGCTATGCTGAAAGCGCGTTAGGCTCCGTACAAGTCTCTCGTGCTAGTAGCTATCTCGTCACTCCATGACCGTGCTAGAGGTAGATCTTTTTTCTGGTCTAGCTAGCCTTAGTAGGAATTTAAGTTAACAAGTAAGAATATATGAGTGGTCTGGTGGGTGGTAGTATGTGTGATATCTCTCTGTTGTTTTTATATAATAGTATATACCAGTATGTCTGAACCTCACGTGTGTTGTGTGTGTTGTGTTGTTTGTTCTCTTCTCTTCTATTTGTGTATAAACCACACGTGAGTCACATTACTTTTACATTATGAACGGGTTGTGTCGAATATCGACTACCTACTCCTTCCAAGACACCTCTCTTCTTAGCTTTGTTATTTATCCCTTATATTGGTTAGCTAGCCCTTAGTGTGTATTCCTTATGTTCTCTGGGCTAGAGTGAGTATTGTTTCCTACCTTATCCTATCGAGAGTTGTACGGGTTTCTTGCTCCGCTTCGGCTAGTCGACTGTCGATTTAGGTACTGTGAAAAGAGTATCTACTGTATTGCCGTTTTGTTCGAGCGGTTTTACCGAAGTGGCCAGTACCGTAATAAAATTCCTACAGGCTATTCTTTCATCATGCCTATAGCTGTTCCTACACACCTTCGTTGTCGTTTAGGACGTCGGGCGTGGCGTTGCCTGGCGACTCGCCTCGTCTTGTGTGTGACTCATAGATCTTTATGGTTGTACTGATAAAATAATGGACCTTGATCGATGATCAATATATATAAATATAGAAGTGACAGCCCAACGAGGTAATCAATACCTAGGTCACGTCGACGTACTCTTATGGACTGTCCGACAGTCCTCTCCCTGCCGGGCAGGTGTGTCGCGCAACCCTTCAAAGAAGTCTGTGCGGTGGAGAGTTCGAAAAGGTTTCGGTGACACACCTACCCGGCCGCCTCTCGCCCCCTCTTCTCTCTTTCGGCCTCTCTCCTTTGTCTTCGGCGAAGGGCGATTAAAGAGGGTACAATAATAGTTTCACCTTACATTGACTTATGTACATGTGAGTGAAACTTGACATTATTAATTCAAGTAACAAACATAACACCTTTCGAGGTC
>NW_011347439.1:293253-306356 GCF_000735185.1 Notothenia coriiceps
CGCTACTGCTGTTGGGATGGCGAGTGCATGGCATCCGTCCACAGCATTTTTGGCACCCTTTTCATTTTATGCTACCGTTTCTTCTCTTTCTACGGTCACCGGCGCGTTAAACCAGGTAAGACCTGTTCACTTTTTACATAGCCTGTTCATTTGAACGGTTTGAGGTGAACAAGTACCTGGTTCATCGATCAGATTTTTGACAAAGGAGGTTGTGACCCGGGCTGCAACTCGGGGGTGGTCTCTCTAAGCGGCGGTCCGGCTCGCACCACGTCGGTCACACGGAAAGTCCGTCGTCGCCGCTTATAGTAGGGGCCGGACGAGGAGGTTTGAGCCACACTCGTGACCATCATCGCCAGGTGGTGGCTCCGTCTCCTTTACGTTCGTTCCGCCGGTCGTGCCGCGAGTGAGACACCGCCGGCGCACGCAGCGACAGAGGGTCCGCTCTAAAGGCGCACCCACTCGGTGTCTGCGTCGCGGTGGACGTCGTCCGGCAGACAATGCTCTCGCCGTCCTTTTCCGATGACCTCGCGAAGTTAGTCGGGCATACCCGCACAGATCCTGGGGCGTCAAGGTGCGTACCAGCCTCAGGTACTTCTGCCGGCCGCCTTGTCCGCCTCCCGTAAGCGGGTCGTACAGTCGACCGGGTCGGACGACTCGCGCGTTGTCGCTGGGGTTGCCGGCGTCCGTCGGGCGCCGGGCAGGTGCGCCCGGTGTCCTCCGGTTTGCTCTCTGCCCGGTTCGCTTTTGGGCGGAGGCGCACGTCTGCAGCCGAAGCGGGCCGACGCCCCGAGGCAGGCGTGCAGGAGGCGGAGGGGGCGGTCCTGTCCCAGGCGCGCCGCTCAGTTTCCCCTCACTCCGAGGGGGGGCGAGAGTCCAGACGAAGGGGCGCTCTCCCCGGAGGCTCCTTCGTCCGGCGTTATTCGGCGACGTGATTTAGACAATTACCCCATTAGTCGCCCCGAGCCGACGTCTTCGGACCAATCCGGACGACCAATTATTTGATGTTCTTCGAAGCGGCCGTAAGGACGACAGCGCTCTATTGGGAGCATGTGTGGATTTATTTGGGTACTCCGCGGCAATTGCGGAGTACTACCCGTGTCGACGTGGTGTGGAAGGTAGGTAGGGACTCGCCATGCGCGGAGTACTCTCTCAGCGTCACTCTGCGTCGCACACCTCCGGGGGCGCGTCAGGTTAAAGCCGTTCGTGTGGAAACCAACGAGTGCCCGTCGCCGCCGTCCCGAGCCGCACCGAGCAGTGGTAGCTACTCGGTTTTTGTGTAGAGGCTCCGTCTCCCGGCCGCGGCGAGAGTTCTCAAAAGGTGTTTGGATTTTAACGATTCCGGTTCTGCTTTTCGATACCAGTTATTTTCGGTTCTCGATTCCGGTTCTTTGAGACGGTAAAAATAAGTCCCATGACAAACTGGGAGAAAAATATATTTATGAAAACATTAAGTCAAATCTGTATTCCTATTTACAAATCACTTCATACTGTTTAATTTCTTACGGTTATTAAATACAATTATATACAAATAATCTCTGCATTGTTTAGTTAGTTAGCGGTGCAGTTTGAGAATGGACAATTGGCCCAGTCTCCTCTGATGTTACACTGCAACCTGCCTGTGAGACAGAGTCCAACCACAGTCTGTGTGTCCAACACATGTCCTGCAACACACATGCTGCAACCTTCCTGTGAGACAGAGTCCAACCACACATGTCCAACACATAGGCCTAATAATAATAATAATAATAATATTTATAGCCTATAGGCCTAGCGCTTTTCTACAACTCAAAGACGCTTGCACGCTTACACATGTCCTGCAATACACATGCTGCAGCTGCCCAGCTGCTCACTGTTTGTAAAAGTAAATAGTATTTTCATTTCAATAATGTACTTTCTATACCCTGCTTCATAAACAATACTGACATCCCTGTGCTCCTCCGAGTCTGGGTGTCCGGGGATGTGAGGACAGCGCGAGGACACAGACAGGGAGGCTGCTTCACTTCATAAAGGAAATGTCGGTCAATATTAACAACACAGGAGCTAAAACGCTTAATAATCTTCATTACGTGTTAGAGAAAGAACATAAGAAAGTTTGACAAAGATGGCTGTTAAACGGGCAGCGGATCCGCTGTGTGTAGAAAGAGTAGAGAGAGAGAGAGACGCTGAGCTGCAACGTGCAGCGATCAGTTGATCCGGAGCATAGAGAGAGAGAGAGAGCTGCGGTCCGCGGGGCTCGGCCTCGCCTCCTGTCCTCACAACTCTTATCAATCCCGGGACCGGACAATTGTTATTTGTTCCTACTTGGAACCGAGTTTTGCTTCCCAACCCTGCCACTGTGCTACACTTCCCGCCCCGCCCCGCCCAACTGTACAGAAAGCGGCGAGATGCATTTCCTTAGGAATCGATAAGCAGAACCGAAACTAACATTTATAAACGAACAATGGCGGACACGTACAATTTGTGAATGAGTTCTGCCTTTTGTAAACTGAATTTATCAATAATTTATCAATAAATCAGGGCGAAAAACGTCACTTGTCCACCGGACAAGTCAATTGAAAGATCTACTTGTCCGATATTGTAAATAACACGTCCCGGACGGTGGGACGTGTACTTTTTCGCACACTGCAGATGAATACCCAAGGAAGCACGGTGTTGATGGTGAAATAGTTTGGAACATCAATTCTATAGAAATAAGCTAAATTAAAGGGTAAGGCGTCTGCCCTTTCCAAACAACCCCTTATGAAACTGCCATTGCACTTGTCTGTCTGCATTTGGAAACTCTGTTAGTCTTCGATCTGCCAATTGTACTTTTATTCTCCCTTTCTTCATAATGAAAACAATATTTCTTAATCATTTAAAAGCTCATCTTGAACCACATCTTTGAACTTTCTTTCCTGTCCCCCAAGAAAGAAAGTTCAACCAATCTTTTTTTTATATATGATCCAAATAAATGTTGTGCCTTGTAGTTCGCTGTTACATATTTGTACTACCTAGTGTGTCTATATACGAGTTGGGCAATTTCAAGTCCTTAATACTTTAATATTGTCCTCTCTGTGCAGATTGATCTGCTTTTTGCCAGACTGGCCTTACAGTCCATTCCAGACAACCTGGACCTGAGGGGGGACTCCATCCTGAGAAACTTGGACATACGGTGCATCCGCAGCCTTAATGGTACGCTACATGGACTCTATTACATTCAAAAGAGAAGAGATGATAATGAATTGAGGACTGATGCTGTTGCAAAAGTAGATTAAGCTTATAGTGCATTACACTTGCAGCAGGTGGTTTGGACCCTTTTAACACTTTCCATACTTGGCATAAACACAATGTATGCAGGAGTGTAATGCTTATATCTATTTAGTTTTCTAATGCTTTTTCTGCAGGTTGTCGTGTGACCGATGAAATACTGTACCTGGTGCCAAACAAAGAGAACTTCAGACTGACATTGAGAGCCATTAAACTCTGGGCAAAACGTGAGTGCATTCAAATGTTCTGGTTCCATTTGAGTGTATACTTGACAAACCACCGCTCATCTTTTGGGGTAACACCAAAAAATATAAATGGTCTCCACCTTCGCCTGCAGGTCGTGGGATCTACTCCAACATGCTGGGGTTTCTGGGTGGAGTGTCGTGGGCCATGCTGGTGGCCAGGACCTGCCAGCTCTACCCCAACGCTGTGGCCGCCACGCTGGTCCACAAGTTCTTCTTGGTGTTTTCCAAGTGGTGAGTGTGTTAGCTTTCCACTTGATGGCAGTGTTTCATAGCCCTTTCCAGTCATCAGTGTGTTTTGAATATTTACACACTTTACTATTTTCATTTGCATCCTAGGGAGTGGCCAAATCCTGTGCTTTTGAAACAGCCTGAGGACAGTAACCTGAATTTACCTGTGTGGGATCCTAGAGTGAGTATGACACCAGTGTATTATCTCCATGTATTGATGATTATGATGTTATGCCTTTTTTTTTGTATGTGTACGCCTGTGTAGTCGTAGGACACACAACCTGGACTTATTCTGCTAAATTGTTGTTTTAGTGTTACATCAACAGACAAAGCATAGGTAAAAACCTTTTTTATCCTATTTCAAGTATCCTTATTCCTCTGTCATCATGGAAATGTTTCCTCTACCATGAGTTCCAATGTTGTCCTCGGAGGAGGCTTCCAAGAGCAGCTTGGAGCAAGAAAGATTTCCTACATGGACGTCTTTTATCAGACAAACTTCTTCATAAGTGCTTTAGTAATTGAGAAGCAAAAAATATCTGAAATTGTGTTCAAATCCCGTAATAAACACTGCAGTCCATAGCCTGTGTGCACATATGAATACACTATCTTATGCAGGATATTCTTTTAAATATTTTCTCCTACACTAGTGCATTGATACATTAGTTTTGCTTTTACTGTTTTTTTTTTTACAATATCATACATTTATCCTAAACTAATTAATCTATATCCTTAATATAAAACATTTAAATGCTGTAAATGCTGTGTCAAGTTTGCTGTGTCTATTAAGCAATAAACACGTTTGAATTATCTATTGTTGTTGTTTCCGTTCAGTCACAGTACTGCCAACCATTATCGTGCATTGGGCAGAAAGTAGTTCATATCAAATGTAATAGTTTCCTTCATGTTTAGGCTTCTATACATACTTTCTTAATCATGCTCAACATGATCTTAAAGTGAGGAAGTACATCATTGCATGGTAAAGGCTTTTGCTGCTGGCAAACATGATTTTAAAACGCATGTAAAGTTACTGTCAAAAAGCCCTTCAAAATAAAGTCTAGCATTCTCACATTGTCCCTTTTTTTTTTATAAAACCGAGCCTGGATTTATTATTAAGATAAATACAAATACTGCTTGTAATTGGCCAGTACACAGTTTAAAACAGGTTTGATATAGATGTTTTCACATGATGTTAAAGCTCAATGTGATCATGCAGTTCAAATTGTTTTGGTCCAATTGGATAACTTCATAATCAAATGGCTAAATTGGGTAATTTGGCTTACATATCTGTTAAGAAAGGTACTTCAAGGTAAGAGGCTAAAGCTCCGTTACAAGCTACAGATCCAAAATCCAATTTGACTGATCCTTTAGATAATGTTTTAAAGGGAAGCACGTCAAGTTTCCTTCAATTCTCCTTGTTTTGTTTGGAAAAATGCAAATAAGGGAAACATGAAGAGCATAAAGGTGGATTGGGATGTTCCCTGTGTGTGGGATGTGTCTGGTGCTTTACAGTGTGTGGGTGTAGAGTTTCCCTACACATTGAAAGTGGTGGGTGGTGTTTGAGAAGTCTCATGTCTGCAGCCAAATCAATCCCTGTGTTTTTAGGTGAACCCGTCTGACAGATACCACCTGATGCCCATCATCACCCCCGCCTACCCCCAGCAGAACTCCACCTACAACGTCTCCTCGTCAACGCGCACCATCATGAGCGAGGAATTCAAATACGGTAATACAGACAACACATAAAATATCTACCTACTCTATCAGTTCTGAAAATCAAATATCTTGCCTAATTGTCACCGTACAATCAGGTTCCTTTGAGTAATAGTGTCACTTTGAATGTCTGATATATCTTTCTCCCACGTGTCTGACATTAACAGGCCTCAGCGTCACAGATGAGATTCTTCAGGGAAAAACGGAATGGTCCAAACTCTTTGAGCCTCCCAACTTCTTCCAAAAGTACAAGTAGGTGTTGATTCTTTTCACATAAAGGATTTGTTGATGGAATATTGTATCTACAACAGCAAGCCAAGCAAACAGAGCTATATGGCATGGGTAAAAAGTCTTTAACATGTCTGTATTTGTTCACGTATTGAAAAAAGCAAGCATTAAGTTATGTGGACATTATTTGGCAGGCCATAGATTTAACGTAAATGCTATTGTTTTGACTATTGTTGCAAATACAGAAGGGATTGATCATTTTTAAACATAATTATCCCCGTCTTTAGAAATGTATACATTATCCTGATTATAGTATGCTCTTAAAGAGAATCTGTACCAAAAAATATGTTTTGATAAGTCTGTAAAACACGATTTGTAGTAGAACGAGCACAAAACTTGATTCAATAAAAGTAATTGAAAGCATATTTAGCCTTTAACAAATATTTGACTTACTTCAATTTAGATATTTCCTTAGTTTACAGCTCTGGAAAAAATAAAGAAACCACACAGCTATTCCATTCCAGTGTCTGTCAAATTCCAACACGGAGAAATGTTGTCAGTAATTAATAGAATACATTTCTTTACTCAAACGCATACCTATAAATGGTAAAACCAGAGAAACTGATAATGCTGCAGTCGTAGCAAAACATTTTCCAGAGCTCTGCAATTTTGATAACGTTTCAATTAATTGCAGCGCCCTACCATACTATGCAGTTCGAACAAAAATTGGATGATGCAACTTATTGTTTTCACTTTTTGGGTTTGGGCACATTTGACTCATCCGAACTGTGGTCAGTAAAGTTTGTTTATGAGAGTTTCTTCCCACACAAGAACCACAACTGCCATGTTCTGTTGGTGCTGCTGCTTCACCATTGCAGCTACATTACCTGAGTACTGGTGTGGCACATCGAATTGAAAAGTTTTAAAGAAGAAATACTGCTGATAACACTATTTCATTATTTGAATGTTCATGTAGAATTATACAAGACGCAAAAATGCATTGTATTTAGTGAAGTTTTCATTAGTTTTGTATGGACAGTTGTGGAAATCCCCTAAGTACATTTACTCAAAGGCTGTTGTACTTTCTACTTTAACATTTTACTCCACTACATTAGCATAGGATATAGCAAACATTCCCATGGCGCTGCAAGTCCATATATACTCATTGTTATGTCTTAGAGGGTGTTGTGTTCAGTTACTCTGCATCTTGTCTGATTTTCTGTCGTGTTCTGCAGGCATTACATCGTTCTGACTGCCAGTGCCTCCACAGAAGAAAACCACTTGGAATGGTAAGTGTCAGAGTGAGACTGTACCGCAACGCTGTGAGGATAACTGGTTTTGTTATCGCTAACTCTGTAAATACACCCTGATGTTATTCCCCTCAGGATCGGTCTGGTAGAGTCAAAGATCCGCGTTCTGGTGGGAAACCTGGAGAGGAACGAGTACATCACCCTGGCTCATGTCAACCCCCAGTCCTTCCCCGGGTCCAAGGAGAACCGCAACGAGTGAGTTCAGATCCAATCCATACATGCAAACTGCTCTGTGAATATGAATGTATCAGTGAAGGCAAATCCTGCCAGTCATGAATCAAAGCTACGGTCAATTGTAGGATGGGTACCGATCCCCCGTATTAAACGGGCCCCGGGGCTGAATTATTAAAGACCGTGGTGCCGTTAAACTCCAATGTTGGCGGTCTTTTTATCGGTACTGGAGACATGTAAAAAATATGTCATTTGTATTATTGCTACACAAACGTTATATTGCCGTTTTAGTGTCACCAACTCCGTTTCTAATACGCAAAAAGACTGCAAAATGCTTCAATGATTATCTTTAGTATTTTCAATCTCTCTCCCCCGCCTGCTTGCGAGGGGGCGGGGCAGTTTACACACACGCAGCTGCTACATGCAGCAACACACACACTCACGGAGGAGATGGCCGAGAGTACGCGCTCCAAGGTGTGGTTAAACTTTACCCGTCTCGATGTGGACACACCTTGGAGCGCGTACTCTCGGCCATCTCCTCCGTGAGTGTGTGTGTTGCTGCATGTAGCAGCTGCGTGTNATGTAACGTGGATTGCCAGTCTTTAATTAGGGGAAGGAAGACAAAGTCAGGAGGTAAGAGTTAAGAACCTCTGCTTGGGAGGACACACACACACACCACCACCCAACCACACACCCACACACACACCACACACACACCAACACACCACACCACACCACACACGGGGCCTGGTAACCTTAGCATTGGGACATGATTTCAAGGTAAAGTAGCAGAACTATTGGGGTCTGCTGGGGCCGGTGGAGTGTGGGCAGGCTGTATTATATGTTTGTATAGTGAAAGGGAAAGGGGAGGAAATACAATGGGGATGTTGCAAGACAAAAGCCACTTCGGAAAATTCAATATTAATATCCTTCAGTTTCACGCTACATTCCACTTTTTCATTCCCTCTTTGTTGGGGCTAGTTCCATATAAAGTCTCTCAAAAGGAAAGTGTTGTCCCTCGTCCTTTTTATTTAAAAAAATGTGTAGGAGTTAAACGGGAAACCATATATAATATATAGTTTTTAGGTGTAATAGGGGGATGACTATCAGTTAATTGTCAGGTTCCCAGAATTAGTTTGTTTTGGTGTTATATATGTTTTCTGCTTGAAATGGCGGCCAGCTTTAACCCAATCAGGGGAGCAAGTCTGGGCTTCTGGTTTCAGACAGAGGGTGAAAGAGAGCCAAAAATAAAGAGCTTTTTGACATTAAGGATGACCAAGATGTCCATCTATTAGCCGGGGAAATACAACCATATCATTCTGAATATACAGCAGGAATAGGGGCCCCTTAAATGCCTTTCCCAAATCTAGAACATCTTCCATTCTTCAAACCTGCTTAACTCTTTCTCACGAATGAACGAGGTTGGGACTTGCATTAAAGTTGTTTTTGAAGCTCTTTTGGCCGTTAATGACTTGCAGAGCCATCGGCAGGCAGTAAACTGGATCAATGGGAGAGGCTGCACGGTTAGAAAATAGGGGGTCGCCGTAATCAATTATACTCACGAACTGCTGCTGAGTGGCCAAACCAACTACTCGGAGGCTAAAGAATCTCACTTTTTATAGCATCTTTCTTCCACACTGGACAGTTTCCTTTTGTTCCTTTCTCTTCATTCCCCCCAATCTCCCATAAGTTTAACATTTAATAATTAAAAAATGTCATTGTGACCTTTTATTGCTTACCCAATTACCCAGCTGACAGTTTTTGATTAGACTGGGGGATCAAGGAGTGTAAGCTTTCACCGGCCAGAGCACCAGGAGAATGAAGAATAAAATCACTTTTATTTATTTCTGCCGTCACCAAAGGGGAACCCAACACCAAGTCAAATGTTTCCTCTTAACTTGGGGCTGCCTGGTTACTCCCAGTTGTCTCTTTCCCGCCTGGATGGTTTCAACTACCCTGTTAACCATTTGCGTAGCATCCATGGAACCGCTGGAGTCCGTCCCCCATGGCGACTCCGCAGTGTTTGGCCACCTTCAATCAGTCCATTAGTGGAGCATGTTTTACATCAAAACCTCGCACGACTTCGTCTTTCCCCCACACAGTCATTAAAGAACTGCAGGGGGGTCGGGTTGAATTTATTAATCTGAATGCAAATGTAGCCATGGTGGACATTCCCATTTTTTTACTTTTTGATGTTTCTTAATTTAAAACATGCCATGCATCCAATTCTTTCAAATATTTAGCGGGATGATTTATGCTATGGAGCTCATTTCCCATCTACTCTCCACTTGGGCATTTACACACTTTGTCCTGATCCAGAGCAAATGTTTTTTATGAGTTTCTTCTCCAAAAAGTTTCGTCTTCTGTTGTTTTTATTTATTTTTCTCATCATTGCGTGTTCCCTGCACCAAAACTAGCATGGACAGAGGGTCCTTAATGTCACGTCAACCATCACACACCACACCACACACACCACACCACCACACCAACCCACAACACACACCACACACAACACAACACACCACACACACAACACACCACACACACACCACTCCCTCAAAGGAATTGGGAAAAGCACTTCAGGAAAATTAATGAACTTTGGGGTGGGCCTGCAAGCATGCATTGTTGTGTGTGTGTGTGGTGTTGGTGTGTGTGTGTGTGTGTGTGGTGGTTTGTGTGTGTGTGTTTGTGTGTTGTGGATTGTGTTGTGGTTGTGTGTTGTGTGTGTGGTTGTGTGTGTGTGTGTGTGTGTGTGTTTCTAGTTCCATCGTGTGTGGTTTGTGTGGAAGAAAGTGTACATTGCTTAGTCTTGAAGGCCGGGAAATGGACTGTCTGAATGGTTTGTGGGTCAAAAGGGGATTTTGATCCCCAATTTGCAAAAACGCTTGTCGGATGTACGTTGTGTGTGTGGTGTGTGTGGTGTTGTGTGTGTGTGTGTGGTGTGTTGTGTGTGTGTGTGGTGTTGTGTTGTGTGTGGTGTGTGTGTGTGTGTGTGTGTGTGTGTGTGTGTGTGTGTGTTGTTGAGAGAGGAGATGGTTTGGTAGTGATTGCTTCTAACCCATAAGCAGAATGTGAACTCCAAATGAGGCTGTAATTAGTTTTTAATGATCTTCCCATATGTATTTCACATTATGGACTAATTAATTTACATGTGTACATCCAAGGAAAGTGTTATGTGGAATGACTTACAAGAAGTAGCACAGCAGATACATGTTTACAGTAGGTATAAGCACTAAATATTAAAATATATGGCCTCGTGGAAAAAATAACTCACGGGAAGAGAACTCCTCTGAGGGGAACTTATGCATTTGAGCCTTTGCAGACCATTTACATTGGGCACACACCACAACACGCACACACCACACCAACAACCACACCACACCACACACACAACACACACTACAACACACAACCACACACACACAACACACACACACACACACACACACACACACACACACAACAACACACCACTTTGTAATCTGCAGCTCCACAATACTTCATTCAGATATTTTGCCTTTTACCAGATATTGTGCTTAAGGGGGCCATTTAGATATTGCACAATCCATATTTCAATAACATTCAATTAAATTCTGCAGCCCTGATTGACCATCCCCTGTGAGTGTGGGGCGCAGGAGAAGGAAGGTCACGCAAGACAAAACGTATATTTAGAGCTTAGGATCGAGTAGCTTAGGAGTTTCCTTTTTATCTTGCCATTAATCAGAGCTTCATTTGGATATAAATATAACATAGATAGCGGAGAGGGAGGGTTGGGAGTTTCACTTGCTGGCTGCGTGATGGATAACCCCCATCTGCCTTCATCATACCACAACACACACACACCACACACACACACACAACACACACACACACACCACACAACACACACACACACAACAACCACACACACACCACCACTGTCCAAAAACATTCCCTCTAAACAGCTCGGGGGATCCTAGGCAGAGATTAAGGACAGCGAGAGAGGAGATGCTGGGTGTGTCCTGGACTTTGAAAGATAAGCAGAGAGACGAAACCAAAAGCAGGACAAAAAACACACCAGGGAGGTAAACACCTGTTCCAAATCCACACATTTTCTAGCAAACCTTATTTTTAGTGTACCGGTAAAAACTGAATCTCAGAGGGCTCTTTCGTGTTGTCTACTAAATCGTGGTATCTGCAATGTGATGGCAAAACAGTTCTATTCACTGTTTGGACCAGGTGGAGTCAGATTCATCGTTCTCAAAGATTGACTGATCTTTGGAGCAGCTTTTCAACTTAGTGGAGGAAGTGTTGGACTTAAAGCCATGGACAGACACTTTATACTAGGGCTGCTCGATTATGGCAAAAATCATAATCTCGATTATTTGGGTCAATAATTGATATCACGATTATTAAAAACGATTATCCATTTACTTTGAAAACATCAATTTATTGGAGAAAAAAAATGTGAACAGTATGTTTTTAACAGTTGATTACCCTGAACTTTAAGTATACTTCAACTGAAAAACCAATAAATATATAATTATTTAAAAATAAAAGTAATAATAATAATAATAAAAAAATTATTGTTTTATTTCGATTGCGTTGTTTTCGTAATCGTTGCAAGCCATAATCGTAATTGCGATTAAAATACGATGAATTGAGCAGCCCTAGCTTATACAGATGATTATTTTGCAGTTGTTTGAGGTTACCTAGCTCCTGTGTTTCTCCAGAGCGACACAGGGATGTTTAACTTCCTCAGTTGACATGTGCTTGTCCTTGTAATTGTTCTCAGGTTCCTCCAATGCAGCAGCCTGTGGTTGGTGTGGGTCCCCTCCAGCCTCCAGGTTTTTCTGGGCCCTTAGGCATGCCTCCCCATTCCTTCCCTCCAGGCGTCCCCCCGCCTCACTTCATCCGACCTGGCTTCAACCCCATGCAGATGCCTCCAGGTAGCACAGTCGTCAAAGCATTTCTCACTGGCTTTCATTCAAGTGTTCTCTCTTTCTCACACAGTGCTCCCAAATGATGTGTGTCAGTACTGAAAGCACAACATTCAGTACTCTACTGCTCCTTATGTGTTTATCTGGTGTCACACAGAGCTCTTAAAGAAACGGATTGAAAAATAGTTGTATTGTACCGTAATATCTAGAGCAGGGGTGCCCACACTTTTTTGGCTGGTGAGCTACTTTTGAAATGACCAGCTCACCGAGGTCTACCAACCAAAAATAAAATCCCAAATTGCAAGGGTTGCTGAATAACACGTTTTATTTATACATGGGATAACTACAATTGGGCTGCAACAAACGAATAATTTGATAATCGATTAATAAAACGATTAATCGACTATTCGGACTATTACTGTATGCCTTGCACAATTTCTCAAACGCTCTTATTTAGCCATCAACTTTTAGATTTAGCTTGAGGTTGTTTTAGGCATGTGGAAATTAACAATGAAGACAATAAAGATGAATACTTGATTCAAAAATACATATATTATTAAATTAACTTAACAAATTGTGAACAAAATTAACATTGCTTTTTATTTAAATTAAATAAATAATATTTCACATCAAAAGAAACAACAACGTTTTAACAAATCGTATTAAATAATCTGATGACAGAACTGTAAACAGAATAGCTGAAACTTTAACAAAATAAAGAGTAACTCTGTTACCTCTAATCATTAACCCATGTTTGTATAATTGAGTTAACTCCGTGTGTTGCTGCTAGCATACATAACACCTGACGTGGAAACGTTACTCGTGGATGGGGCTACAGAGCTACTAGAAAGACAGTCGAACCCGGTGCATTCCTCCATCTGAATGTGGTGCACTTTTGCTAAATGTTTCATGGGAGCCTGCCTACACCGGAACTGTCCTGAGAGTGGAGGCCTGCAGGCAGACCCCTCTCAAATGTTTAGACAAATTGCTCGTGTTACCGCCCTTACATACTAAACTCTTATTACACTTTTGACAACGAGCATTGT
>NW_011347439.1:306401-331127 GCF_000735185.1 Notothenia coriiceps
GAGTATTCCCTAAAAACAATGTCCGGTCTGTGTTGCTTTGTACTCTGTGCTGCTTAAAACAGATTTTATACACAGTTTCGGCCAACAAGTGTTTAAATTCAAGAATTAAAATACTTGGGCTATAATCTCAACATTTGTCTTAATATAGCCAGGAAAATAAAACGTACAATTCGCCTTATAGATCGAAGTTGACTTATTGTTTAGATACGTCAAAGTATTCAGTTGAACAGTAACCAATTAGGTATTGTAACATTGGTTAAACCAATATATAGTTACAATTAATATAGTACAGTGTTACTACACTAGACATATATCCTCTACTTTAATTTCTCCAATAACTCGTACTGTATGTTACCCTCTTATATCATTATTCTACAGTAGAATACCCATACAAGTTGCCCTTCCTACACTTCTTCTTTCATTGATACATTTAAATCACCTGATCACACACATATAACATAACCTGCTGCCATACCCTGCTAGGTGCGACCTGCTGCTCTCTCTTGCCCTCATCCTTTTATTGCTGAAGACAGCGCTCCACCTACCGCATCATGACAGTCGATCTCTGAGATTAGAAAGCAATCGTGTTATGATCATATTGAGCTTATTGGTGTGAGTCTAACATTAAACAATGGCCACCATCGTTTCTACAGCTGTCATACATTGCTGCACGATACATTTTAAGCGGCCTCTTGTCAACTTTGCTGAGTCACTTGAGCCTGCTAAATGCCGGTAGCATCAAGATACTTGGGACAACTAGCAAAGGTCCTGCATATTAGCCTCCACAATCAACAAGTGACAGAGCGACAGTTCCATAACATATACGATTCCTGACGGCGATAATACTATTTACTGAATAAACCAACTCACATCTCCTATCTTTTTTTCACCCAACTCATTAGACTATTCTTCCTGCTGGCGTTTGATTGTTGTTTTCTGTCAAATTCAATACTGTAGTCAAAGCCGCGGTACCTGCTCACCATCTGTTGAGCTATTTTTAGAATGCGCACTACGTTCGTTGTCGCGTTCGCGCGCGTCGACCTGGGCAGGCTGAGTGTTTGTCCTCTCCCGTGACGATAACGGCTTGCGGGTTAAAAAAATAATATAAACGAATTTGAAACTGGGGACACACACAAAACGGGCAGACACCAGAGCTGTTGTTTCCTCCTTTCCTCCGCTCTTGTCTCTGATTGTGAGTGTGTGCATTGCGCGTGTGTGTGTGTGGGGGGGCGCCCTTCAGAAACATAAACAGAGCGGAGGGAGAATGTGAATACGCAAAGCAGTGGACACTGAAACATGCACATTGGATAAATAACATTGGCGTTTAGTTTATTTAATAAAAGAGCACATGTTCAATGTGAAAAGTGACCGTAAATAGATTACTTCAGTTGCAATTTGGTGCTATATATATATATATATATATATATATTTATTTTTTTTTTTTTTAGTTTAATAAATAAATAATAATTAAAAAAAACACCTTGAATTTCAGGCGGGGCTCCGTTGGCAGGGCGCAGCGCCCCGCCAAGACAATGGTAGGGGAAACACTGATATGTTTACAGCTTGGTTTGTCTTTTTTTGTTTGTCATCAGGTTTAAAAAAACAAAACTACTGGCCCAATGTTGATAGTGGAAGGGTGTAGCATGGCACCTAGGAAGAACATTTATATATTATATACAGTCTCTGGGAAGAACCCATTTCTTAATGGAGCTGATCCGAATCACGGGGCGGACACGCATTGTTTAATTCTCAATATTGCGAGATAGGGCATCTGTGCTGTATTCATCTAGCATTGGAAGATTTAAAAAAATAAGTGTATTTTTTTTTATATCACCCGAAAAAGTCCATGATATTTTTGGAGTGCAATACATTTTATGTATTACATGTATAAAACAATAAAAATAAGTTAAATCTACTAAACGGTCTGTGTTAAGATTGTTTTGTCAAAAGCTGATTTAGTTACTGGGGTCATTCTAAGCAAAGGAGGTGTGTCTGATACAACAGAGCTGAAGATTAAACTAAAAAGACTTAGACTATTGAATAGCGTTTTGTCAATAACAGTTTCAAAGGTCAAGAAAATATATAGTTGTTAATTACCCATTTCCCAAAGCATTTCCAGGGATATGAATTCCATTATCCTTTTTGGCTGCTTTTCTACAACACAAGAACATTTTAACAAACTATCTTTTAAGAAAAATACACAATTGTCTGATTATATAGTTTGGGAAAATTGAGATTGATACAACTCATCTGCATGGCTCTGTCTAAAAGGCTTTGTGTCTTTAAATGCCATCCAACACACTCCAAGGTGCCCTTCAGTTGGAGAAAGAAAGATCAAGTGCCCATCCAGTGGAGAAAACATTAAATGCTCTTTAATCCAGTGGAGCTAATATTATGCAGTGCACTACTGGTGGGCCCTTATGGGAAAACTGTACGCTGTTAGTCAACAATATATGACAACAAACCCATAGCCTGTTGCACTATTCATCAACTCAGGTTTTTCAAAGGTCTTCTATTTTCTTTCATGAGAACAGTATGGTTACCTATGTGAATGTAATGCTAGTCATATTAATGAGGTGTCTGCTACTATCAGGCATCCAGCCATGCACGAGGTTGCACAGTGAGTATGGTGTTTTCTGATGCATGTGGTGACAAGTCTGCAGTACTACTAGTATTATCTAAGTGTTTTCACTTCATCTTCACTTTTGCTGTAACAATGTACATTTCCCCTTTTCGGGACGAATAAGGGTATTCTGATTCTGATGCTATTTCATTTAATTGCTATATTTTTTCATTTGCTTTATTCTTTTCATGACTTTTACACAATTCAGAGATGCTGTCAGGGGCCTTTCCTCCATTTTGTCTATTATCACTGAATCTCAGAGGTGGGTTTACATAAGTACTTTGATTAAGTACAATTTGGAGATACTTTTACTTTACTTGAGTATTTCAATGTTATGCTACTTTGTGCTTCTTCTACCCCACTACAATTCAGAGGTAAATCATGTACTTTTACTCCACTACATTTATTTAATACCTTTAGTTGCTTTTCAAACTTGAGTTAATAATGTGAATTATAATCAACACTTAAATAAGACTGGAGTAAATTCACAAGCTACCCTGCAGTATACAAAGTAATTTAAACTAGCTGCACCTTTACCAGCTTTGATAACACTTTAATGATCAATTATTATTATCAAAACATAAAATATATATATTTCTGAATTGGACCAATGATGAGTACTTTTACTTTTGGTACTTTAAGTATATTTTTGATGGTCATACTTTTGTACTTTACTTGAGTAACGTTTAGATTGCAGTACTTTTACTTGTAACAGAGTATTCTTACACTCTGGTACTTCTACTTTTACTCAAGTACAAGAACCGTGTACTTCTCCCACCTCTGAGTCTCAGCTATCAACAGTCTCTGGGCTCAGATAGGCAGCGTGGAGAGGAGTGACCTCACTGCGCACGTTCTGCTCTCTGCTCCGACTCGCGCGGCCTCTAATTGGTCAGTTCAGATGAAGGGGGCGGTGACGGAGGGGAATTCCCCGCGTAGCCTCTTTTCTAACAAATATCACTTTCCTGTCCACTGTCACTCATTCAGCTCGGGCTTCTCCAAGAGACAGTAACGTTTGATACGACACAGTGTTCCTGCATTATGGATGGTGAGCGGCAACTCTTTTATTTACTGTAGAATAATAATAGTAACTCGTAGAATAAGAGGTTTAGACTAAATGTAATATTGACCAATAATTATCATGACTTTGACGTTCAAGAACATCTATAAGTGTAAGTTTTATTTCCTAGCTATATTAAGACAAATGTGAGATTATAGCCCAAGTATTTAATTCTTAATTTAAACACTTGTTGCCACTGTTATAAATCTGTTTAACAGCACAGTGAAACTTCCTCCTTGTTGCAATGATTTACAGTGTGATTGGAATAATTACATGATAGCTTTAGCAGAACTACACAAACCCCCTTAAGTAAAATATTGTTATTTTCATTTATTTTATGTTATGACAACTTTTTAGTATGATTTTGTATCTCATTTGCATCAACATTTGCCTGATTATTTCTTATTTGTCACATTTACCTCCTCAGTTCTTATGATGCTAGGGGACGATTCACATCTAAGTAAGTAGACTTTTAAAACCTCTTTTGTCAAAATGAGCTGTAAATGCAATGCAGTGTCTTTCACTTCCTCATTTAGCTTTATTGGTAAGCGTTGCTTTTTTTCAGACCTGTGCTAGGAGTGTCTGAGAAAAAGAGGTTTTTTAAATCCTTTTGTATATGGGTTGTGGTCTCTGAGTTTATATAGTGTGATATAAATGTCCGCGTGTGAGCTACATCTTCTCTCAAAATGAGGAAGGCAGGACATGGCTGAGCCAACATTTGGCAAACGTAGATTTCTTAATCAAGTCAGAAATGTAACTGGACTAGTTTTGTGTGTGTGTGTGTGTGTGTGTGTGTGTGTGTGTGTGTGTGTGTGTGTGTGTGTGTGTGTGTGTGTGTGTACACCACTTTGCTTGGGTTGCTTCTCACTCAGCTGTAATGTCCACAAAAAAAAATTGTTGTGTTGTAAAGTTATTGGAAACACTGCAAACCAAAATAAGAGACACTTCCCTGATCAGTTTTAGTTCCTCTCTCTCTCTCTCTCTCGGGCATCAAGTGTGGCAGGCTGCGTATCATGCAATAGGTCAAGTTAGTACAGACAGTTTTTTTCATGCAATGTTTTGAATGCTGATTTTTTTTTTTTTAGCAAGCACAATGATTTTCAGTTTAAAAGAAGCCTATACATTTTATTGGTAATTTCATCTTGGTCACACCTTTCTGAAACAAATTCTCCTTTAAGTCAAGATGTATATTTCAGCAGACAATTTGGGTTTTAAATCTCTTTTTCACAAACCTTTCTCCAAAATAATAAACATCAACACTAAAACACATGGCTTTGTAAAATTATGATGGGCATTTTTGTTTCTCTCTCTGATTTATAGGCCTTTTTCCTCGAGGACATTTTAAAGTCAATTTGTCAAAGTCTTAAAATCTAGATTACTTTTGACCTGCAAAGTCAATGCCCCCTGGATTATTACTTATTAGAAACATAGTCAATAACCAAGTGTACTTTATGTATTGATCCTGTAACTTGTGTCAACACTCTTTAGCAGCCATGTATATTCAAACAATTGGGGGAAGTATCTTCATCCCTTTATTAACTGTTTAAATCACGCGTTCTCTCTAGTGGCCGAGCCTTCTGTCCAGATCTTCGAGCAGCCGAAGCAGAGGGGAATGCGCTTCAGGTACAAGTGTGAGGGTCGCTCAGCGGGAAGCATCCCCGGAGAGAAGAGCTCTGACAACAACAGGACCTACCCCAGTCTGCAGGTCAGTCGGTACAACTTTAATTTCCTCAATCGAGAGATTTACATGTTTATTTTGCATAAAACCAAGAAGAGTTCACTCCCGAACAATCATATACAGATTCACGTCGAAAGCCTTTGATGTCGATTTCCAACGCATTTCCAGCATGTTTCAACATATAGGGCAACAAGTGGTTAATGTTACATGAGTTCAGTTTGTCACGTTAGAGGTTCCAAACTTAAGTACGTATTGTTTATACTTGGTTAGGTTTAGCAAAAATATTAGGGTTTGTGTTCAAATAAGTACTTGTTTCCCCCGTTACTTAAATCACATTTGAAAGTTTGGAAGGCTACGTTACATAGTTAAGCTAAAAAAGTAAATGTTGAGTTGTGGTTTCCCACCGGGGCACGAACAGCAGTTCCTTTGTTCATTTCCTCTTATTTTTATATATATATTTATTTAGTTTCTGAAGACTTGAATAGACCATATTTCAATCATTAAGTTCGTACATTTTAAAATGCCCTTATAGCCGAATCCAGAGATATTATCCTTCCTCTATTCATTTGACTGACCTGAGACCCTCCATCATGCTTCTATGATGCAGCGGATGGGAGGCGGTGAACACGCAATTGCTCATACTCTATGGGTGCGGAAGATCACCATAGATCAGGCCATTTTGGCTTCATGGGCCATTCAGCAATTTTCACACTAATGAACAACGCTGAATCCAGTTCTCTTTACACCCTTTATAATTACTACGACCACTAGAGGCAGCAGTTCATGTTCCAAACTAACGCCAGTGGGGTAAATTTAGTGTCATATTTTAAGGCATAGGGCCAATGACCAATGGTGAGTTGTAAAAACACATATAGAGCATGGCTTTATTGGTTTTACAGAAAAACACCCAAAGCCCTCAAAGCATCTGGTATATTCCTCCTTCTCTCTTCTTTACACCTCTGCATGCATCTTTCTATACGATTTACTATTAATTATTTGATTCCTCCGCAGATCCTGAATTACTGCGGTAAAGGGAAAGTACGCGTTTACTTGGTAACGAAGAACGAGCCGTACCGACCGCATCCACACGACCTGGTGGGCAAGGACTGCAAAGAAGGGTTCTACGAGGCCGAGTTTGGTCCAGACCGCAAAGTGATCGCGTAAGTCCTCCTCCCACAGTAACCTCCATCAGCACTCTCTATGAGTATTCAATGACCTCACTGTCACTGACGTCATCACAACAATTATAGCCACATTGTCTCAGTCTTAATCATCAATATAAGTAAACAAACAAACACACACCACAACATAATCAATGTGCTCTCTATTAGTAGAACTTCATTTTTTACTTGGTGGTTTCAGAAGACATTGAGTGTTGATTGGTGACCTCGCAGATACAGAGGGAGAGCGCTGGTAATCACACACAGAGCATTTTTGTCAAACCATGTCTGTGATGAGGATGGTAATATGGGAATTCCCCAAGTGACATCACCCATATTTGCTGTGTGTCAGAGAGAAAATAGAGGTTGTGTGTTTGAATGAGTCAGTTTATTTTGGTGTGTATAATTTGCAAATCCTCCTTTGATGTGTGTAGTAAATTTAGATTACTTTCAACTTTCAACTCCTATGTAGATAAATCATGCCTGTCACAATAACCACTTTTATTGGGCGGCATATGGTCCAAGAAATAATTGCAATAAACAAAATGTTCAGATGTTATTGTAACATAATAGCACACGTATGCAAGTACACTCTCCCAAAGAGCAATACAAATGTAATTTTTACAAATATTCCCACATTAGTTAAGTAATAAAAGAAAATTCAATAAATAGTTGAAGTCTTTTAAAAGTAGAGTCAGACAGGTTGGAGTAATTGCAAGATTGCTATTACCTTTCCTCCAGAGTTATGCAACATTATATTTGTTGATGTCATTCCACTCAGGTTTGGCCCCATGTGTTTGTTGTTTTTATTCTAAGTTGCAGCATAGTAAGAGTCTGCCAGTTTGTCACAGACCTGTTGCTTTATTATCCCCACAGCTTCCAGAATCTGGGTATCCAGTGTGTGAGAAGGAGGGAAGTGAAAGATGCGATCGTACAGAGGATGACCAGAGGGATCAACCCCTTCACTGGTGAGTCCTTCTTCCAATGTCACATCCTCTGCTTCTGTTTTTGTCTTACATCATCACACTGACTGAGAGCAGTAGTTTCAACCCACTTGTGTGCATTAGAACCTGACTGAGTCTACAGCCATGCTAGCTGCTCTTTAAAGTGGACCTATCATGCTATATTTGAATAATATATTGTTGGGCCATACCTATATAAAACATATCTGTGAAGTTTCTTTTCAAAATACCAAACAGATCATGCATTTTAGCCATGCCTCATTTCGCTCTATTGGCTGTATTCCAGCACTGTTTTTGCAAGGGCTGATTCTGTGGCAAATGAGCTGCAGCTGACCACGCCCCCCTGCAAAGGAGGGGGGCGGGGCACGAGCATCATGTTACCATGCTGTTACCATGCCACGGCATCCTCTCATTCCCCTGATGGGCGGAGCGTCACCGCGCACTGTTCCGGGCTGACGCCGGGTCGAATGGAATCTGTATCCGCTTGTTGTAGCCCCGTTTATAAAAGATTTGGGTCCGGAGGAAAAGAGAGAGGGCTGTATTTTCTGACACTTTGTGCGTTCCCTGGAACACCGGGGGACACATATTCATGTATAAAAGACGTACAAAAGTGCATTTTGCATGATAGGTCCACTTTAAGGTTGTGCTAGCATAGCTTCAAGCTTATTGCTAACGTCAGCATGCTAACAGGCCGTCAATGATAATGCACATGTACAAAAAGCAATAGCAATTCATCCAAGTTTGAGATAGGTAATGCAGAAACTGTCCAACTAAGAGTCTGTTTTCATGTTCCGTCAAAAATAACAAAAATTGCTGAAAGAAAGAGCTTTTAATCTTGTTTCAATCCACTGCACCGTAGCTAGCTAATAGAAGGTGTCAATTCTATAGCCAAATTTGAGGGCGCAACAAGATGAAGTTATTAAATAAAAGTCACTCAGATCACTCTCATAATAATAGGAAGTGTAAATGAGATCACAATGTGGAGTGATTGACGACTGGTTGGATCTGATGCAGAAGCTTCAGGTGACGATGAAGTCACACGTCATAAATATGTTGCCATTACACTTCATTTATTTTATTGATAGACCAACTCTTTCACCTCAGCCAAGCATAACATTTTTTTTGCAACATATCAAGATTTTCAGAATTGTTGTTGTTTCCACTCTGCATCTTAGATTGACATACCGTGGATGTTTTTGGCTGCTACTTTGTCTAAAATGACCAGTAGCTTATGGTGTGTAGTGATTATGTTACTGTGTAACAGATATTGCTGAGTCAACTCAAGCAACAAGGGAAAAAAACAAAACAAAGGTCAAATAGATTAAAATATTTTACTAAAAGGTATTTATATGGCATATCTGCCATTATACAAAGCTAAGATTGTCATTTTAGTTACTAACTGTGACTGTGGCTGCTCACTGTCGATGCTGCTGTTGCTTTCCCTGCTGCTGTTACTGTTAAACAGGTTCAAAACAATTCAAAATAATTTCTTTCGAATGCTGATTGACCCAATTCTCAAGCAACGGCGATGATTTTTCTAACATCAACTCATAATTCCGCTCTCCTGCAACCACACTGTGTACAGTCGTGCTGTTTCCTCAATGCACTTTCATTCTGCGGTGCTCCGCTGCAGACAGGCAGCACTTCTCGTGTACAAACAGGCGTTGAGCTACTTCCCCATTCTTAGTCACAGTTGCTCAATTCAGCACAGTGCAGGATGCCACGTGAGAGCTGGGAATGCAGGATCCATTAAAGGGGGAGGGTGGACCGAGGGGCTTCCCCATCTCTCAGAGATGATGATAAAAGTAGGGTATGGTGCTTTACAGGTCTGTAAAATCATGGAGGGAATGGAGGGTTTACAAGCAGTTACACATAAATGTGCTTTAGTTTTAGTGTTCCATGTTTGCGTGTTGCGATAACTGTTGACTGAATTAATTTGATTTAGCCAGATATGCCGCTAACCACACATATATGACAGATTTATAATTTACTCTAATGCTTCGATTTATTACTTTTCATGTTTGCAAAATAGTTTGTATTTGAACTTCACTCATTGGTTGACTAAGGGACTGGTCAATGGACAAAATGTTACTGCCAAATATTTGGAAAAATCAATTAATAGATGAAAATAATATTTTTCTTTCAAAGTAGCAGAACATGTTGTTTTCACTCTCTCAAATTTAAAGATTTTCTCAAATCAAATCAAATGTGAAAGATATATTACACAATTCTATAATAATAAAGCAAAAACATTTGATTTCTGAAGTCATGTACATATATTGTAAGATAGGTCCAAGACAAAAAAAGTGACGTCATGTCCATATAAGTAAATTGACAATAACATAAAAGTGATGGAACTAATGTCACTAAATGGTATGATAAACCAATTCTTTAAGATATTGGAGGTCATGACCACATATTTTACCAAAGGATTATTGAGGTTTTGTTTTTGCATCGTTCAATAAGTCAATAACATAAAGAATAGTGAGGTTGTTTCCATTTACTGTTGGATAAGTTGATAACGTAAAAATGCTGAAACTAGCCTCCATATATGGTACGATAAGCCGATAACATAAAATGAGGTCCTGTTCATATATCGTATGATGGGTAGTTTACCGTAAAGTAATTACTGTGAAATGCCTAGTAGTCCCTGTATCATGATATGTACAGTAGGCTACTCTACAGACAAAGCCTTGCCAATGACACATTGTTGTTACTGTAGATTTCAGGTAGCCATAGCTAAAACTAAACACAGATGCAATGTGTTGATTACTAGAGACTGTACTATGGGCAGCTGAATTTCTTTTTCACATGACTTTAACCTTGCCTTCTCTTCAGCTCACTTCTGCTTTGAAACTCAGCTGCTTCCTGTGACGGGGAGATATGCCCCATGCACTCCCCCCACTCTAACAAAAAACACCTTACACACATACACATACACACAAACCCCCTGACCGCAACTCATATCATGCATGTGAAATGTTGTTTGTGCTACATTAATGTTTGTGTTAATGTCTATTAGCCAAAAGCTCACCTCAGCTGAAGTAGTGTTGACACAGAAGTGAATAATGTCTGCGTGTGATGTTGTAACATGTTTCTGTATTAGTATGTCTTCCCGTTTAACATTGGGGGATATACCTAGTAAATTGTTTCACATATTTCCAAATGATTGACAAGTTAGAGGCGTGGATATAGATTAGATTATTTTCCTGAGGAGAAAAAAATATATATATATTTTCCATTTGGTCTTTTTCAATCCTTTTCTATGTTTGTATCCAATAAAACTGCAACGATTAGTTTAGTTATCCAGTTATACTCAACAGAAAAACACGGCCAACTAGTTCAATAATCAATGAATCATTGAAGTTATTACATTTTTCATTTACATATTTCAGACTCAAATATGAGGATTTTCTGTTTTCTCTGCTTTATATCATAATAAGCTGAATATCTTTGAGTTGGACTGACAAAACATCAGATTTCCATCTCAGTAAGACACAAGAACTAGCGATGCATGTCATGAAACTTGATGAAATTGTGAGTCATGCAATGGAGACACTGTTTGTGGTGAGATTTGGCACCTGCCGCCCCTCCTTTCATACTCTCATATTCTGCTCCCACATTGACTCTTAACCACTTACCCCACTGCCCACCCATCACCGACCCCCTCCGTTACTGTCCCCGTCTGCATCGCAGCCGATAACCTCGTCCCTCTGCAGCTGCAGCATTGTGCAGCCGGGATGCCCACTAACTTCGGGCCTTTTTCCACCACACAGGTTCACTCACCACTGCTTTAACATCTGAGCCACCTGTCCAGCATCTCAAACACACACACCAACTTTTTATGTTCCATCAATATTTGATACAACAGTTCCGCTTTCATACACAAGCAATTCTTCATTTCTCCCTCCTTCAGTTTCTCCACTGTCTGTCTTTCTCTGCTACCCACAACATTTGTGTTCCGGAGACCATTCAGCACCCAGAGGTTGATTTTCACAGTGTCACTGTTGTTTATTTTGTTGTTGTTAGTGTATCATCAGCATGGCAGTGATATTTTAACATATGGTGACTACAAAATTTGCCCAGAAGTAGTACTTGCTGATACAGAGGATATCAAATACCTCAATATAAATATTGTGACGATATATATGCAAAATATTCAAACAATAAGATTTTTAGAATGATAAATAATAATGAGTTAAGTCATAAAATGACTAACTGGGTAAATGCAAATAATAGTTAAGCTTGTTAAACATAGTTTAAGTTAAACAGTCTGGTCAATTCTGAAAATGACATCACTTTACTTTATTGCAGCATTCAAAGTCAAGTAAAGAGTCAAGACACTTAAAGGTCCCATGTCATGGCCATTTCTACTGATCATAATTCCATTGTTGAGGTCTACTACAATAGATTTACATTGTTCAATGTTCCAAAATCACATTGGTTTCTCATACAGCATCTCTGTATAGTATGTGTATCCACTCTGTCCTAAACGGCTTGTTGGAGCTCCTGCACCCCCTCCCTATGAGCCCACTGTTCTCTGATTGGTCAGCTCGCCCACTCTGTTCTGATGAGTCCACCACCGTTACAGCGGAACATCAGTGATTATGTGTTACAATGGCATTAGCAACCAGAAAATGACACCAGTAGCAATGAAAAACAGATGAGAATGCTGCGTGGGGTCTGGGTGCCATGTTGGCGGGACGTTGCGGGGCTCGCTGCTGGAGCGGACAGTGTGTGCTGGATTGCTGGGGTTGTTTCCTGGTGTCTGAGTGGGGTCTGCGAGACAGGGAGACACCGCGAAACTCACCTGAACTCAGCCTGAGCACACACACACACACACACACACACACACACACACACACACACACACACACACACTCACAGCCAAAATATAAGTCTTAATCTACCCTCATACGTTGATATCGATATAACATCCATATATTGACCTGCAGTACCCAGAGAGAGCATGTGTAAAGAAAAAAGAATAGGACCCACAATGCTTCCTTGAGGAACAACATATTCAATGTCAAATGTACGAGACACAAAGTAGCAAAGTTACATCTGCTTGTAAACCATCACAATGCAAGTTAAACTGAACCTATTATATTCAGGGAAGTTGAAATTAGCTTTAAGTATCAACAGATTTGTTTAAACGTATCACATTATGTCTTGTTGTACACTTTGTGTTTTGTGCGGTTGACACAATTAAATATTAATTGTGAATGAGTGAGCTCTAGAGTGATGGTAGACGCTTGATGATGCTTTGGATACAGCAAGGCTATCTGTTTCCCCTTGTATCCAGTTGTTTTGATAAGCTACCCTCCTGGATGTTTTATAATTAATTAATATGTAATGGACATTTATGAAACTGGTATTGATCTTTTCATCTAATTCTCGGACCCAACGCAATGAGCGTGTTTCCCGAAATGTCAAACAATTTCTCTACTGCTGTATCAAAGTAAAATTGCAGTTGATAAAGTAGTTCAGAGTGTGAATGTTAAATGCCATCTATCATAGAACATTAAGAGCAAGGCTGTCATGTTTTGGTCAAATCTGATATCAAATTTCAGAATTTTTTAACAAATCTTGAAGCTTCATATCGACAGCAAACCAACAAAACTGGTGTCGACGTGTTTACTGCATCATGTCTAACTAAACATTCTGATAACACTTGGAGTGACAGTTGTTTTGCCCTTTTGTTCTCTGCTTGTTAATTACACAGGACTCCAGATACAAGTCACAATTTGATGACTTAGCTAAAATCAAACCGACTTGTAAATGAGCTGATGCCTTGTGACTTCATTTGGAATTGAGTCTTGCAAAAAATAATGGCTGATGCCAACAGCGCATGTAGAGGCAGAGCTGTAAAATAATTAGCTGTTAGAACTGAGCATGACCAATTGACACATTCAGTAAGGATGAGGAGTTTCCCTAAATCTGTGTCTTGGTTGTATACCAATGTGTTTAAGACTTTTGTCCCACCACTTTCACACACGTCAGGAGGCAGTAGCCCCATGGTCACTCGTGCAGGGAGTCACAAAGGCACACACATACACTTCTTTCCACCCTGAGGTGACGTCGCCGAGCGTCACCTTGGCCACAAGTTGTAGGCGGGTATGGCCTCGGCATGAGTGCGAAAGATAGAAATTGAGAGATGGTGGAAGAGAAAGTAGGCGGATGTGAAAGCCTGGTGTGTGTGTCGGTGTGTGGGCGTCTCTCAGTCAAAGCAAGGTTTGTATGGGGCGGTATGTGTGACGCTTGATTGTATGTGTGTGTATAAAAGAGTAGGCTGCTTGAAAATAAAAAGATTATCTGTGACGTGTCTGCGTTTATCCACAGTTGAGGTTTTGGGGACAGCCTACAGATGTGAGAGGCATGAGAACACATATCTGTCTATCTATGCTTTTAATGGTTTGACACATTTGTCAATAAGTATTCAACACATGATTCATTTTGCATATTTGGTTTATTTTCATCATTCTGTGATTATAATTAATACATTAAAATTGCATCCAAATTACAGAATGCAATATAAAACTATTAAGAATGCATTTAAATATGCATACACCGGTGTATATTTATCGTTGTAGGCACATTTAAATATTTATGATGCTTCAAAACAATAATCATAAAAAAATGATAAAGCATTTTTTAATGACTTATAGTCATAATAGCTCATTATTGCTCCATGATATTATTTGCAAAACCTTGTCTAATGCATGATAAACATACTTCAAATGTGTTGTATGATAAACCTGCAAAACGTTTTTGATTATACTTAATTATACAGCATTATGTATGTCATTTTAAAAAGATGATAATGTATTACAGCTATGTTTTTTTTTTAATTACTACAATCTTTTTTGCAAGGATGATGGTGTCATAACTGGATTATGTACCTTTGACACTTCTGCATTCATTTGTTCATGTTGGTCAAATAATTTCACTTATTGGCAAAGAGTATTTTCATAGGGGGTCACAGATATACATTTCTCATATTACTTACATTGCATTTTTGTGTGTGTGTGACCTCAGTGCCACGAGAGCAGCTGCTGCAGACGGAAGAGTACGACTTGAACGTGGTCCGCCTGTGTATCCAGGTTTCCCTACAGGACGAGAGCGGCCAATACACCCGGCAGCTCAATCCCATCGTCACAAACCCCATCTACGACAACAGTGAGTGTCTGATCCATGTCTGCGTCAAAGGGTTTTCATGCTGACATCGTGTCTGGCAAATGCAAGTTACGAGAACCTGTTTACATTGCCATATAATTGTTCTTACGGGAATAACGACTCCCTTAATTTAGGCGTGTTCACCTTAGACTTCATTTGATAAAGCTAATTATAGCTGGAAATATTTTGTCCTTATTTTCACTTCAGTTCCTTCCATTGCCTAGAATTGCATTATTGACCTACTTAAGTGATAATGTTTTTTGCAAGAATTGATAAGTTGCACAAGTAGCCGTGGTTGGACAATTAAATACAGCTACATAATGTCTGTAGCTGTGTAGTGTTTGTTGCAAAACCTGCATATGTGTGTCCTATATATATTCTTTTACTGTGTTTTGAGTGTTGCACTTCAGCAAACAAGTTCAGTTTTCATCACACACATTGAGAAAGGAATGGTCTTTATATATACTTACCCTCAAACAACACTGTTACCATGGAGCACTTCCTCTTCTGACAGCAGGCATGTGACATGTGACTCAACCTGCTGAGGCTTCAACAGTCAACTGTGGTCTGTCTCTAAACTGAGGCAAACACTGAACAAGTTACGCTGAGCCACGGGACATAGACTAGATTAAGTAAAGGCAGATTGTGATTATCACTCTTAGAAATACAAATGTTGTCTCGCTTGTAGATTGCAGTCTGACTTATTGGATTTGTTGCATCCATTGCATTCTATTCCTACAACTTGTTTCTGCATCATCAGGGGCCCCAAACACTGCAGAGCTGAGGATCTGTCGGGTAAACAGGAACAGTGGCAGTGTCAAGGGAGGGGATGAGATCTTCTTACTCTGTGACAAAGTACAGAAAGGTACATATTACGTTTGTTTTTCACATAACTTGCATCTATTTTCTCTCCATTTGCATTCACTATCAATAAATCAATCCTTATAGCCATAATGCCCATCTATTTGCATGATCATTCATTCTCTATTCTTGTTTTCCCATCATCCCACTATTCCTCTAGATGACATTGAGGTGCGATTCTTCTGCTCCGAAGGCTGGGAGGCCAAAGGCTCCTTCTCCCAGGCAGATGTTCATCGCCAAGTCGCCATCGTCTTCAAGACTCCACCCTACTATAACCCCTCCATATCAGAGTCGGTCACCGTGCAGATGCAGTTGCGCCGACCTTCCGATCAGGAAGTCAGTGAAGCAATGGATTTCAGATATCTGCCTGACGACAAAGGTAAGCATGGATCAACTTTTTGTTACTAAACTCAAACTCTCGTCATTCCACTCTAGGGTTAGCTACAGTTCATTTGAACCAATACTGGTACCATTAACTTCAGTCCTAAAAAATAAGTCAAAATCTCCTAATTTGAACCATATTGTTTTTAAGTCCGTCAACAGGGCATAATGGGACACACAATCATTCTCGTAGAAAGCACATGTGGAAAGCGTTGCCCTGTTCAGCTTTGCATTTCCCACTAGAATATTAACACTGTTTGTTTAATCGTGAACGGTACTACTGATGTTTTTGGTCGGTACCCTTAAAAGTAACAACTCAGATCAAATCAAATCAAGTTTTATTTATATAGCACATTTAAAAGCGATTTTTGGTCAAGCCAAAGTGCTGTACATTTAATAAAAACACATTACTACAATCACAATAAAAGACAATAATTTACAACAGAAATATAAAAAACTAAAACACAGGGAATAGTCAGGTGTCATGCTCCGCTCTGACTAGAAGGCCAGAGAGATGAAGTGTGTCTCAGGTATTCAAACCCATTCCTCTTTGCCTGACAATAGTGTCAAGGAACTGGTTTCAGTCTGAATCAAGTGATTTACGTGAACATTTTGTGTTTGCTTTAGATCCTTACGGCTACAATGAGAAAAAGCGCAAAATAGAGCACTTGATGAGGATCTCAGGATTATCCGGTACGTTTTAAGTTTTTCTGTACAAACATCTGGTATGCCTACATGTGCATGTATTTTGTATGTCACTATACATGTATGCATTCTAACAAAGGTTTCTGGCCTTTCTTTAGGTGGTCCTTTCACTGGTTTGACAATGAACAGGCCAAAGGCAGTGCCAACAAGTACTTTGAGCCACATGCGGAAAGGTAACTAATTTTTCTCAAAAAGTAATGTTAGATCTTTAGCAAGATGCAAGGCTTACATAAAGATCAGAATAACCCTTGCCTGTTATAATGCCTAATGCTACTTTAGCGCATGCCTACTAATCGGTAGTACCGCCCCTGTTGTATTCATGTTGAAAGTCCTTGGGCAAGATACTGAACCCAAAACCCTTACCTCCTGCCATCTCTGTGTGTGTGTGTGAATGTTAATCGCTCCTGATGAGCAGTTAGCACCTTGTATGGTAGACTCTGTCTCCAGTGTATGAATGGGGGAATGCTGGCTTGCATTGCAAAGCACTTTAGGTGAACACTACAAATGTGCTATATACATGGAGTCCATTTGACATTTACCATATATTTTCCAGACCCCAACAACATGTACCCGAGGCAACAGCCCACACCTCCGATGCAGCAACAAGCGCCTGTATTCAACCGGGCCTACCAACACGGTGCTCAGAATGTAATGATGAATCCTCAAGCTCCTAATGTGCCTGTCAGCCATTTATGGGCAAATCCCAACCCAGCACTCTCAATGGATACGGTCACCATAAACCAGTCAGGTGCCATGTGCAATCTGCCACGTCCTAATATCAATAGGCAACAGCAGCAGAACCGTGGATCTGGTTACCCCCAGAGAGTGGCTCCTAGCCTCCCTCAGCTCTCTGTCAGGGACTTGCAGTGTTTGGAAACAGTTCCCCAGGCCCCTGTATTGAGTCAGTTAGATTCGCAGTCGCTCTACAACCTGCAGCAGCAAAGGGAAGAGCATGTTTCTGATACTCAAGCCCAGAACAATCTAGGCAACCAGAACCAGGGTCTCCAAACTGCGTGGCCCAATTTCATTAACCTTAATCCAATCCAGAGCACCTTTAGCGGTGCAGTACCCGGAGGTGGAGGGGGGTCACAGGGGCTGGCCACTTTCCCCTTCGTAGGGGGAATGGAAGGGGAAGAGTTTCTGAAGGGCTTTGTAGGAGGAAGATCTCACACTGGCTTCCAGCTGAAGCAGGAGCCACAGATCACAGTGGCACAAGAGACCCATGCTTCTCTGATGCATTCCCCAAGCGAAAGCCAAGAAAATACTTACACCAACTTGCTTCCTCGTATGAGCAATGGCATCGACATGGATCCATTGAGGCAAGGCGATGGTGGCAACATTCATCCTCTTAAAAATCAGCAAAATCCATACTCAAGCAACAGCATGGCCTCAGAAGGCCACTTCCCAACTCTGGATGACTGGTTAAAACAATCCCGGCAAGCTGACTAAAAGGAGTGACATTTATTTGATAATAATATATAAACAAAAAAAGCAGTTCCAGCAGTGCATTGGTCTTGTTTAGTCTTGCGAAGCCAGACAATTTGCTTCACCTATTCGGGCCAATTAGGGCTCAGTGCTTGGGATGTTACATCAGTGGGCACAAGAGAGAAATTATTGGAGGCCGTTTGGAATCTCTAACCAGGCAAAAGCATTGTCTATGCGGTAAACTTAATTAGGAAAATGTTCCATTAAAAGAAATGGTAAAGATACCACCCAGAATGTTTCGTACCTACATCTTAACCGCCAGCAGTGCCGCTTGTCAGATGCCCCTTTTCCACCAAACCAGTTCCAGGGCCGGTTCCGGGCTAGAGCCTGATTTAGCTCTGGGTCTTCCTGTTTCCACCTAAGCACCGAAAACCGGTTGTTTTATTATAGCAGCTATCGGAGTGAATCAATACATGGGCTACACAGGTTGCCATGTCCGACTATCACAAGAAGGATCATAATGAAACATACGCCGGTAAAATGTGCCTGTAGAAAACGGCTTATGCTACAATAGGATAGCAACAAGTAGTCAAGATTGTCAGATTAGCTTCGGTTGCTATGCTAACATCACCCATTTTATACCAGAGAAACTTTCATAACAGCGTTGTGATGCCAAACAGCGTCAATTTATACTGAAACACATTCACTTATGGGGATGGAGGATATGTATCAGCTGCTTGTGTGACAGTCAGACAGTGAAGACTTTACAGCGGCCGCTGCCGTGAGTTAACGGGAGAATAAACTCTGGTGGACGAGCAGCACTGCAGTGGTCGGTAAATGCTGCTGAAACACATTAATAAACAATGCACCATGCCACTCTGGAGAAAAGCTTTGTATGATTAAAAGCAACACGATCATCGACCCGACGCAGTCGATTTTTTGTCCCCCATTGCTGATGTTGTGAGTGGCGTTTGGGAGAAAATCAGTGCCGTAAACGATGATGTCATGACGCAGCACCAGTCGGGCTCTGGGCGGTGGAAAAACAACTTGGGCTAAAAAGAAGAACGTTCAGAACCAGAAGAGCACTAGCACGGAGCTAGAACTGGAACTGGTTTGGTGGAAAAGGGGCAAAAGTGTCTTTGCTTCCCATTATTAATCTGAAAAGACACTATTAAACTGATTTTAAAAAAACATTATTTCTTCGAATATTTGAGAAAATAAATAGTAGTGCTGTTGATATGACATTTATATCAATGATGCCTTTTTCAAAAACCCTAGTTAAAGTTTGGTACGATTCCAACTCAACTTGTAGCTCTGAACTGGTGAGGTGTGCCATCGTTGTTTCAGTGTCCTTTTAGTCACTCCGCCTAATTCACTGATTGGTTTACAGCTGCTGTTGTTCAGTAGGTATTCTCCAAACTAGTCAATACAAACTTACCTCAAATGAAATGTGGCTTCTGTAAGCCAGAGACCTGAAGGTTGTAAGGACAACCATACAATGCCGATGGTTTCCAATCAAAATTCTATTTTCGCAGAAGTGAATGTACTACTTTCTTTTTTTTGTCTTTCTCAGGTGAAGCTGGATTCACTGTTAACATACTGTATCGTTTTTTAATGTTTTCTTGGAGTGTTGAATCTTGAAAGAAAAAACGGGGGGGAAATGGATGTTGGTTGAATTTGTACAGCTTATTATCATGTGTTTACTCTTTTTATTGCTTTGTAAAGGATGCTTACATATTTTTATCGTTTTATTGATTTTTCTTTTTAGCAAATCTTTTCTTTTTTATGCAATCTGTACATATATGTTAGCCATAGTTGAGAGTGAAAGCAAAAACCATGCTGAAACGCTCAAGAACTGGCAAGGTACTGAAATTTCCATTGAGGAAGTGGTTGGAAACACATTTAGTGTTGTCTTTCCTTTGTAATGACTATGTCATAACAGTGATCACATGTGTTTTCCAGAGTTCTCAGATAATTTCTACTAAAAGTTTTATATATACAGATTTCAATTGTGTTTTGTATTGATGTTTCATTAATTCAGCTGAAGTTCATACTGTGGTTCAACATTTGCCTTAGAGGACATTGTGAATAGACACAGGGCTGATCAAGCCTAGTGTATCCTAGCGTGTATGCCCTCCAGAATATTTTGATGACCACTTTGTAAGATTTGCTGTTTTGGGATTTTTCTACTAAATAATTTCTTAATAAACAGAGTCTGTCTTGTTCCACTTATTTTGTATTTTATAGGCTATTATTCACATCATCTTCATATACAAGCATTATGCATATGTGGTAAAGTATGACCAGGTGCCCTGATATATGATCAGAAAGGAAGAGGAGAACAAGTATTGTATACAACATTATATTTTTGTATTGGTACACAAAAGAGTTATCACACTTATTACATGGACAGTTATAGGTACACTTTTGTTATCTGGCCAAGAATTATGTTAAAATATCTATACTATTCTCAGAAATATGTCTGCTTGGTAAATATGAAACTAGTGCCTGCAGCCATTTAGCACAAAGAATGGGAACAGGGGTAAATAGAAGAAGAAGTGACACACGTCGCATCAGTGTTACTGCAGTTAACTGTACTTCAATATTACCAGAGTTATGGTTTAGAAGAAGGGTTAATTTACTCCTGCCAGCAAATCAGAAACACATGTTTTTTTGCATGGTCATGGTATATATTCAGACTTTCTAAAGATTTTGCTCCCCAACTTTGTTCAAATCTACAATAGTGTATAAAATCCCCAGATTTCTTCCTCATGCACTGGGCTTCAATCACCTGATAGACATGAGTGTGTAAGGCTGTATCGCTGCTCTGGTAGAGATCATAGGGTGACAGCCTGACAGTGAGCATGTCTTTGTTACTCTGACTAAAGCATGTTTCAACAACAAAGTGGTGAGTAGACTGAACCACATGACTTAGCACTTTCAGTTTGTGCTATCATGAGCCTGTCCTCAACTAACCTTTTATCATGATTTTGGTCATGGACAAAACATTTTCTTCCTTCTTTTTTTTTTTCAATCATTCAAAACAAAAACAAAAAATCCAAACTAAGCTATTGAACTTGATCTGCAACAGCCAGGAGACTGCTAGCTTAGCTTAGCATAAAGAGAAGCTGATAAAACAGCATGGCTCATGTCTGAAGCTAACATAGTCTGACTAACTTATATACTTAGGTTTTGTAATCACAAAAGAGATATAATGTATTAATTAGTCAACTTAGAGGTGCTGGTGAATTTGGTTGCCTTTGAGCAGAGCTAAACTGGCTGTTTCCCCCTGCTTTCAGTGTTTATGCTTTGCTAAGCTAACAATATTCCTGATGTGGCTTTTAACAGTTATGAGATTATTATTCATCTAACTATATAACAAATGTACTGATTGGCAAAATAACATTTTGCCAACTAAATCCTAAACATAATTATAGTTCAACATGTTTTTATGGTTTAAACATAAAGCACAATTACTCTGTGTGTAGAGAAACACACTTTAGTTTTGGTCGCACATTTTTATGCAGTGCTCTTTATTATCTGGATTTTGTGCAGAATATGCATGCTCAAATCTAGAAGTCACCAGTTGCCCAATAAAGGAAATGTAATGACTATACTGTAATAACAGTCACTACTGTTGAGCAAAGCCAGTGATACAAGTGATACATTGTTTTAAGTCAACGTTTAGCTTGAAAAACCTGCACAAAACCATTGTATCAAGGTCTTCAAATATCCTATTAGTCATGTCATTTTAAAGATACATATTTCTCCATTTGATCTTGGCCATGCTAAATTAGTATTTTTATCATTATTTTACATGATATGATGTGAAAGTCTGAAGCATATAAAACTGATTATGACCTTTAGGTTTCAATCAGGCGTCAATAGTCTAAGATATATCTACTGGATATGCATTTAAAATTAATCCTTTCATTTTCAGCTGTCACCTGCCAGTGCTTAGTGGCACTCAACCAGGGCAGATGTTTGCTGATAAAGGCAGGGGCGCCGTAAGGGCGTGAAAAGTTAGGACCGTTCTAAGGGCCCGTGACTGACAGGGGCCCAAACAGTTTTAAAACATTAAGAAAATCTTTTCATGGGGCCCAAAATCCCTGGCGGCGCCCCTGGATACAGGTGCAACAAAACCACAGATTGAAGGGTACTTTCTAAACTAACAGTCCAAGCTCCGTAATTATGTTCTTATACCCTAACCCCACGGACTGAGCTACTGTCGCCCTGTTTCAATGGTAAATGTAGTAAACTGATGCAAATAATTCCCTAGTGCGTGCTATATGGACCTTTAAGCAGAGTTCATGTAGTTTATCAGGATGTATTGCACATGTTTGATTTCAGGCACTGATCTGACCCTGGTTGAGGGTTAAGATAGTTTGAGCAGTGGGTTTCACAAAAGTTTTTGACGGTCACAGCAAATCAAGGATTAACTTCAAGACACCACCAGATTATCTTAGTTTATTGAGCCATGAAAAATGTATTGAAGGCTACATTTTAAGATTTGATTAGAATTAAGTGCTCAAGGAAACATCAGGAGACGACTAAAGTAATGGCTTCATCCTTTAGGGATGTATTTTATTTGGCCCTTAAATTCAATTGATGAGAAAATCATTGATCACAGCCTTGACATACTTTTTTAGCACAAATGCTATATAGACAATACAGACTCTGTCGTGCGATTTCATAACTACATCAGTTTCATTCACGTTTTCATTTCAATACAAACATTTCGATTCTTAGCAGTAAGTCCTGAAGCGTCATTACCAAGGAATCCAGGATGCACATTGGAGATAATTTTGTTTTCTCTTGTATTGGGAGGCTGAGGTGAAATGCTGTATGTAGCTTCCTTCCTGTCTTATTGTACGGAACCACAGTGAATCTTGATTTAACCTCAGAGCACAGAACACTGTCAACAATTTCGCTCACAGGCTTTTGGTTCTAATTCATTCGCCCCAACTCATTCGCAGACAGCATTTTAGTTTTTTGTGTTTAAAGCGCAAAGTAACACTATGGTAAAATTAGAAGAATTATTGTGATCTGAGACACCCTAAACTGTCATGTGTATGGCCACCTAGCAGAGTCCTCCTCCTTTTGCCTTAAGCTTTTCTTTTCGAGTGCTGGATGCTATTAGCTAAATGCTCCATTATGTTGACCAGCTTGTTGCTTACTTTGTCTTTCAACTGTTTCAAGGGCAGGAAGGCACAGTGGGTTAATTATATTTGTTTAGAAATAGGACACTTAACCAAAATAGTAAAGTTGCAGGTCATAAAAAACACAATGAGCTGAAAATAGATCATTATAATTCTGTGTATTTTATTGGTAGCAACACCTTTTACATTATTGAAATACACTCAAAGTACCATGATGTATACATGAGTCAATTCACCAAACTGTTCACTTGAAAACATTAAGAAGCGGACCTTTAAATGGGTTTTTTTAAGAAAGAGAGATGGATGTTAATAACAAATATATATTTGCAAGCAATCTAACTGCTTGTTAAGGTGTGAATTAAGAACATATTGCAAAGTATTGCACCATCAAATCTAGTGTTGTTTAATATTCAGAGGATCAAATGTCCTAACATAGACATTGAAGAAGTCATTATTTGACAGTCAGGATATTTCACTTCTGCAAAAATCTGCATTAGTATTTGAGTGAACAGAAAGATCTCACAATGCACACAAAGCAGGATTGTGTTGTTGCACATGCATGTACTGTATGTTGCGTCGTCCTGTGCACACATAGATGCTGGGTGCAGTGTGTCTCTTTCAATATTTCCTTACCATATCCTGGAAAAGGCAAGCTAGACCTGTTTAGCCACCTATTTCCAGTAAAGCCCCTCCTCCTCTGTCTCCTCCCCTATCTCCCCCTTCCTGTGAAGCCCGCAGAGACTCTTTCTCACTGCAAATGGTTGCTGACGACACCGGCATCCGCTCACACTACACCTGAGTTAGCGCGCCTTTATCTCACAAAATCAGACGGGGGTTACCACAGGGCACGCTTTTCATTGGAAGCAACACTCAGAGGAATTTGCACCGAGTAATCTTAATGCAAAAGTTTAATTTTGATAATATTTATTCACTTACTTATGTTCATTTGCAGCTTGATTTTTTGGTTTGGATAACCACAAATGAAAATAGAAGTGGTGTTTAGATCTGACGCTTATACAAACATTAAAGAGCATCTTGCAGGTTTTTTTTTTTTCTACATTTATGCTTAAACTTGCTTGAAAATTACAATTTAAAAAAAGTGAATGTAGGATTTGATATGTTTTACGAGACATAAGGGCAGGAATTCAGAGGGAAAGGAGCAATTTTGAGTTCTTCTCTTAAAAACTGCTTTTTTTTAAGGTCATACGTCAAACGCGTCATATTGCATCACAAAGGGTAAACATCTCCGCTCTCTGACCGTGGGTATAGTTAGTAGTTGCGTTGAGTTGAGCGGTTGTGTTTTAGTGAGCTGGTATTTTTCGGTATTTTTACATTGTATTTCACCATTTGTAATCATGGTGCAGTATTGTGTGTGCAGGTTGCACAAATACCAGCCTGTCAGGACATCGAGTCCACAGTTTCCCTCACGGGAAAAGGACCGGAGCTAGCGTTCGTTCCTGGGTGCGTTGTGCATCCACCTCCCTGCAGCACATACTCTCCACAGCTTTATCAGGAAACCGTATTACTTCTCTCCCCCCC